>NC_081364.1:67673021-67963021 GCF_030684315.1 Stegostoma tigrinum | reverse complement strand
AGTTCCCATGTATCTGCTGCCCTTATCCTTCCAGATGGAAGTAGTTGGGGGTTTGGAAGGTGCTGCCTGAGGATCTTTGGTGAATTCTTGTAGTTTTCTAGTTGTTTCTGGGTAAGCATGGCAATAATGCTGAATGTATGCTAAGTTTGTATTTCTGAGCCTGGAATATGCTTGGGACAATATAGGATCAAAATCTTTCTGAAGAAGCCTTCAATTCTAGTTAAAAACAGTGAACCTGCTCTCTAGGGTTAGTTACAGTTTATCACTGCAGACTGCTAGTTCATCACTCAAGGTTAGTCAGGGTTAGTTGAAGTCTGAGATGGTCAATGACTTAGTTATTTCTGGTCACATTTAGTAGCAATACTATTTAGCTAGGTGCAGTTAGGCTCGGTTTGTCAGTTGTAGTTAATCGAAGTTAGTGTGTGTTAGCAACAATTTATTTGTTCGCTGTCAGTAGCAATAGTTAGTCATCATCCATCAGATACAGACAGATCTGAGTCACTCACATCGAGCAGGTAAGGAGGCAGTGGCTCACCAAACCATTGGAAAGTGACGGGTGGGGGTGAAAAGGAGTGATTTAGTGGGGTGATGGATAGGGGGAGACATGGGCGATAAGAATTGAGTTGGGGCGGTTGAGTGAGGTATGAAGCGAGGGGTATGGTTAGCAGTGATAAATGAGGGCTGAGGTGTGAAGTGTGGGATGAGCTTGAGGCGTGTGAGGTGATGTGAGACAGTCCAATGAACTCAAGACCGTATTTGACCAAATGTGGCATCAAGGAGCCCTGGCAAAACTGGAATCAATGGGTATTGGGGCAAACTCTCCAGTGGTTAGAGTCATACCTGGCACATAGGAAGATGGCTGAGGCAGCTGGAGGTCAGTGCTTGGTAGAGGACCCTGGGCTGGGGCTTGGGGCTGGGTGATGGGTGCTGGAGGACCCTGGGTGGGTGTTGGGTAGTGGAGGACCCTGGGATGGGAGCTGAGTGCTGGAGGTCCCTGGGCTGGGGGCTGGGGGCTGGGTGCTGGAGCACCCTGGGCTGGCTGGTGAGCAGGGCAGAGGTGGAGCAGGGCAACTCATGGCTGATACCGTCTATCACCTGAAAATGCCCCGTTGTGAAGACACAGCCTTTAGAGAAGCAAAGAAGCACCTGTCATTGTCCATAGTATTGGTGCACTATGACCCAAAGAGAGATGCTGGCATGTTATATCTCCCTGTGCAGTTACTGGAGTAACGTTGACTCACTGACGGCCCAGTGGAGGGGAACAGCTCAATAGCATAGGCTTCCCTGACTTTGGCTGATGCAGAACACAAATAGAGAAGGAAGGTTTGACAGATACCTTTGTGTGAGAAAGTTACACCAATACCTTTATGAACGTTAAGTGTGTAATAGACACAAAACCTTGCCAGAGCTACTTATGGAGGACCAGGCTGCACTAACCATAGGTTCAGGTTGAATTCAGAGTTGGGCGCTAAAACTAAGTGTATACAAGTTGGAACACCATCCAGGAGGCTCAGTGGTGACAGCCACCTCCCACTGACAGATACATCATCGGTGGTACTGCCACTGGGAGAGTCCATTCTGGTTTTAAACTTCCGATTACCCCTGACAGTATCAGAGTGGGGACACAAAAAGGTCCCATCCTGGCAAAACTTAATAGAGCTGGTGGTGATGGGGGATACAATAGGGCCATCACAACCAGGACTGAAGCCTTTAGATTAGGATCATTTTCATTAGAAAGATGGAGATTGAGAGGGGACCTCATTGAGGTCTACAAAATCATGAGGGGTACAGACAGGGTGGATAGCAGGAAGCTTTTTCCCCAGAGTGGGGCACTCAATTACTAGGGGTCATGAGCTCAAAATGAGAGGAGGAAAGTTTAAGGGAGATATGCGTGGAAAGTTCTTTACGCAGAGGGTGGTGGGTGCCTGGAACGTGTTGCCAGCGGAGATGGTAGACGCAGACACGTTAGGGTCTTTTAAGATATATTTGGACAGGTACATGGATGGGCAGGGAGCAAATGGACACAGACCATCAGAAAATAGATGACAGGTTAGACAGAGGATCTTGATCGGCGCAGGCTTGGAGGGCCGAAGGACCTGTTCCTGTGCTGTAGGTTTCTTTGTTCTTTGTTCTTTCTGGACCCAGTGGGACCAGATCCCCGTAAAGGACTACATATTACTATGGGGGAGCAAGAGGGATTGTCCCAAGTAAAGATCACCGCCGGATACTGGCTAAACTCCACCAGGGTATATAAAATAAAAACGTTGCCAAGAACACAGAACTGTGCAACACAGGAATGGGCCCTTCAGCCCACAATGTTGGGCCGAACGTGATGCCATATTAAAACTAATCCCTCTGCCTGCTCCTGGTCCATGTCCCTCCATCCCTTGCATATTCATGCACTTACCTAAAAGTCCTTTAAACACCCCTATTGTATGTGCTTCCACTACTCCTGGCAGCATGTTCCAGATTCCTACCACTCTCTGTATACTAAACCTGCCCCTCACATCTCCTTTGAGCATTTCCCCCTCTCACCTTAAAAACATATGCCTAGTTTTAGACATTTCAACTCTGGGTATTAAAAATTCTGATTGTCAACCCTCTCTATGCACCCCCTAACTTTATAGACTTCTATCAAGTCTCCCCTCAGCCCAGCTACTCCAGAGAAAACAACTCAAGCTTTTCTCACCTCTCTCTTATAGCTCATACCCTCTAACCCAGACAGTATCCTGGTAAACCTCTTCTGGACCCTCTCTGAAGCCTCCACATCCATCCTGTAATGTGGTGACCAGAAACGAATGCAGAGAAATTATGTCTGGTAGCCAGGGTTGGATGCTGACATAGCTGTGTTGGTGGGGCAGTGCCCGGAGTGCCAACAAGGATAAAAATTCCCGCCAGCAGCTTCCCTACATGTGTGAGAATAGCCAGGTAAACCCTGAGCTCAGTTACACGTTGACCATGCTGGGTCCTTTAATGAGCTCAACGTTCTTAGTCGTCGTGGATGCCCACTCAAAATGGTTGGACGTGTATAGGGTTCCTTCACCACAACGCAGGGACAGTGATAGAAAAGCCGTGAGCTTCCTTTGCAATACACAGACTCCCGGAGGTGTCAGTCACGTACAAATCGTTTACCAGCCAGGAGTTTGAATATTTCCTAAAGGCAAATGGCATTTGGCATATTAGGACAGCTCCATATCATCCAATGGTTTGGCAGAGAGAGCACTCCAAACGTTGAAGGAAGGCATAAAAAACAGCCAACAGCTTCACTTGATACCAAACTGTCCTGGTTCCTGTTTGACTATTAGACCAGCCCTCACACAACCACAGGGACAGCTCCAGCAGAGTTGCTGACAGGGAGAAGTCCCTGCACCAGGTTAAACCTGATCTTCCCAAACCTGAGGGGGAGGGTGAAACGGCATCAGGACACAAGATTCCTTTCAGCAAGTGAGACTTCAAGGGATGAAGTTTGGTGCTAAAGTTATGGAAATGACCCTGAATGGGTGACGCACAGAGTTTGGGTGAGTCAGGTGGTCCTGAACAAGGATGTGGGACCACATGAAAGCTGCAAATGCATAAATGGGGCAGAGGCAAAACATAACTAGCCCCTCAGAAAGAGGCTGACAGGATACATGCCTCTGCGGCGTTATTTCCGATACAAATCTGGAAAGCGTTGTAAACTGTGAGGACTACAGTTGGGGATCTCCAAAAGGATATTCACACGTTGGTGGGGTCAGCAGGTAGATGGGCAGGTGTGATTCGGAGTGGACAGGTGTGCAAACAACACAGAGCGCGAATAGAAAATAAACAGTGCCATTGTAAGTGTGCAGGATCTTAGAGACCAGTGGGCATATGTGCAGAACGTGGCTGGACAGGTGGAGACAGCGATTAGAAAGGATTTCATATTTGAGGTTTGAATACTAGGGGCATAGAGTACATGAGCAGGGAGGCTGTACTGATCATTGAAATGGAGGCAATGTGCAGACTTGTTGGTTAGTTTATAGCTAGAGTACTGTGTGCAGTTCTGGAATCCACGTTATTTGAGGGATGTGATAGCACTGGAGAGGGTGCAGGGGAGATTTACCAGGATGTTGTCTGGGCTGGAGAGCCTCAGTTAGGAAGAGAGATTGATCAGACTGAGGATGTTTTCCACAGAGCAGAGGAGATACAGAAGTGTCATAATTTGAGATATGTAAAGTTATTTGGGGCACAGATAGGGCAAGCAGGAAGAAACCTTTCCCCTTAATACAGGGATCAATAACTAGGGACATAGACTCAAGGTGAAGAGGTTGAAGGTTTAGAGGAGATGTGAGGAAAAAAACTTTTCTTACAGAGGCTGGTGGGAACCTGGAACTCACTGCTTGTAAGTGCAGAAAGCTTCAGAAAGCCAAGGCATCCAGGAATAAAGGGGTTGAGCGCTGGAGAATGGGATGGGAATAGTTAGGTGGTTGTTTTTGACAGGGGCAGACACAATCAGCAGAAAGGGCCTTTTTCTGTGCTGTAGAACTTCATGAATCCATGCCTCCATTTTGTCTAAAATAAAGGCCAACATTCTACTTGCTGTATTTAATTCACTCCATGATCTTTCTCTCGCCATCTCTGTAATCACTGCAACCTACAGAGATTTCTTCACTCCTCCAATTCCAGCCTCTTGTCCATCTCTTACTCCCTTTAGCTGGCTCTGGGCAATGGGACCTTTAGCCACTTGCATCTTAAGCTCTCGAATTCCCTCCATAACTACTTTGCTCTCTACCTCTACCTGGGTTGACACGAGAACATTGAATGTTTTTAAGGAGTTATATCTAGCTGTTAGGGCTTAAAGGTATCAAAGGGGAGGAAGCAGGAACCGGGGACTGAGCTTGACGGTGAGCCGTGATCATGTTGAATGGCGAAGAAGCAGGCAGAATGGCCAACTCCTGCTTTTATTTTCTGTGTCTTCCCCCTTTTAAAATAATCCTTAAAACCAACCTCTGTGACCAAGATGCTAGCTACGCTTACTCCTGTTCCTGGGGAGCAGGGTAGAGTTCAGTCTGACAAAGGTCCTGTGCAGTACCAGGGGGCATTTATTTGATTATGTTTTAGGTGCTACATAAATCCAAGTTGGAAAAATGGAGACCGACTGCTCAAGAGGAGACAAAACAGCTCAGCGTGAAGCTGAGAGTGAGCTGCACTCATTCCAAATACTTAGCTGTGGCTGTGAGAGATACTTTCTCAATATCGCTGCTCAAACTGCAGGTTCTTGAAAAGAAACCACAGGCAATAAAATAATGAGAAGTGTTGTACCTGATTTGTCTGCAGACAAATTAATTACCTGGTCTATTGGTATAAAAGCCACTCATTAAGTCCTGCTCTTGCTCTTCATTGCTATACAAGAGATTAAAAAGACCAAGGTTAAATTTGCCGAGAGTGTAATAGACAAACAATAGGGAAATGGTTCGATGTTCTCTTCCAATCGAATATTAAAAACTTGTTCCCTGTTCTGGATTAAACCTCGATTCACCCCCACAGGCCTTAGGCTGGGCCATTAACAGTCAGGGACAGAGCTCCCAGTGTGCTGTACAGTTCACTGCACTGTCTCTTTCACTGAGGGGAGCCCAGGATTGCTCAGTGAGCAGGAGGAGGAAGAAAATCATTTGCTCAGTGCATGAGAACAGCCTCTTGTCATGAAGTCGATCCAGTTTATTACATGTCAGTTCCAGGCGACATTGTTATGATAGACACGGTGCAAGAGAAGTGAGCAGCCTCATTCCTTCAACACTCTGCCTGGAAGTTCCCCTCACAGTATCCTAAGTGTTGGGGCTCATGTGTTAGTCCTTTCCGATTTTAATTTGGGGGGGTGGGTGGGGGTGTGTCAAGGTTACACAGTACTTGTTCGCTTTCCCACAACCGGCATTAGGAAGAATCTAATGGGGAAGGCAGGAGATGCGATAACTCCAAGTCAGCTTTTTGTGGCTATTCGCATTGGCCCAAGGTGTTGTTGCCTGGTGAGGCACAATGGTCTCTAACTGGACACTCACCCACTCCTTTAACTGTGTTCTAGTCTCCTCCTGCTCCCCTTACTGCCCCCAGGAGGCGTGGGGAGAGGGATACCAGTCACAGGACTCAGTGGTATGGGAGAGCTGGACTTGGGACAGGGGAGAGAAGGGGTCCAGGCAGGGAAGGGACAAAGGACAAGGTGGGGAGAGGTGGGAGAGTGATATCAGATGTGGGAACAGTGAGACTGGAAAAGGGTCCAAAAGCTGGGTGGGTGGGGTGGGGTGGGGTGGGCTGGGCTGGGGGTGTGACAAGGAAAGCCCAGGTTACAGGTGTTGGGAGTGGGGGTAAATGGGGTTGGGAATGGGAGTGGGCTTGCGGTACCAAAGGATGTCATTGTCCATTTTGCTGCCCTTTCCCCATAAAATGAGTGGAGGTAGATATAGGGGAGGTGTCAGAGGTAGGTTCTTTACTCAGAGGGTGTTCGGGGCGTGGAATGCATTGCCAGAGAGGGTGGTGGAGTTTGCCTCATTAGGGGCATTTAAGCAGCTATTAGATAGGCATATGGATGATAATATAAGTTAGGGGTGAAGGTTAGATAGACCTTAGGATTAGGGTAAAAATTCGGCACAACATCGTGGGCCGAAGGGCCTGTACTGTGCTGTGCTGTACTGTTCTATGTTCTATCCATCCATTTTACAACTGCTCAACAATCTGTCTCAGCACCAAATAGTCACAAGGGCTCTGCCCCCACAGCTCTTGGAGGCAGAGAGTTCCAAAGACTCACAACCCTCTGGGAGAAGAAATTCCTCCCCATCTCAGTCTTCAATTGGCACCCCTTTTTTTTCCTGAGACTCTGCCCCTCTGGTCCTAGACACTTCCAGGAGGGGCAACTTCGTCCCAGCATTTTCCCTACCAAGCACCTAAAGAATCCCTTGTACGTTTCCGTGGGATGGTGGTGCATTCCTCACCTGAATCGAAGTACATATTCCGATAGCCTGGATCCTTCTGCAGCTGGATGTTTGGCAGTGTAAAGATCGAGCTGGCTGCAAACACATACAAGTTCACCAGAGAGATTACTCACAGCACAGCATCCCAAAATTACCCATACCTCACAGCAGCTACCACCTTGAGTGGGCAGGATCAGAGGGCCAGGAGTGAGGGAATACAGAGGTGTGTCTCTGTCTCTGACTGGAGAGTGAGAAAATGAGGGGATAGAGGGAAAACCGAGTGAAGAAGTGAGGGAACACAGGGAAGTGTGGGGTTGAGAATGAGGGGGGACAGAGCAGAGTTAGGATAGGGTGATGGGAGAGCAAGGGGAGTGAGGGGGGACTGAGTGAGGGGAGCTAAAGGGAACTCAGGAGTCACAGTGAAAGAAGACAAAGGGGAGTGAGGGTTGATTGAGGGGACAGAGGGTGGGAATGGGGCAAAGTAGAGGGAACTAAGGGAGTGAGTTAAGAGTGACAGAGGGATTGGAGGGAAGGGTAGGCATACAGGACTGAAGGAGTAGGAGTGAGTGAGGAGAGTGATGGGAGACGAGGTGACTCAGGAGAGACATAACGGTAACGAGAGAGGAGGAGATGGAGCAATCTAAGTGAATGGGAGACAATTGGGAGTGACAGAGAGGAGGCACAGGGGAGTGAGAGGGGCAGTGGTGGGGAGGGTGATGGGGAAGTGATGGGATGAATGATGGGGGAGGAAATGAGAGGATAGTTGGAGGGGAGAGCGATAGCGGGGATGGAGGGCGATGGGCGGGTGATGGGCAGCTACCACACATTACCGCGCCCCATCACTGCGGGCCCCAATCAGTGCACCTCTCCCCATCACTGCAACTGCCCCCATCACTGCGCCCACCCACCATCATTGTACCCCCCACCATCACCACACCCCCATCACTGCAACCCCATCATTGCAGCCCCCCCCCATCACTGCGCCTCCCCCCAATCACTGCGCCCCCTCATCACTGCACCCCCAACCCCCTGCCCGTCCCCCATCATTGGACTGACTATTCTCCTGCTCCCATCATTGAGTGAACTCTGCGCCTGTGTCGGTTATAAATTGCCCAGAGGACGTGATAGAAGTGTACTCACTGTCATCCAGCTCCAGGATTGACGCTCCGAAGCTTCGGAAGTAGTGATGCCGGACAGCTTGCTGCGCTGTGATCCTGCGTTTGCCTTCAAACTGTGGGGGAAGAGATTCTATGTTTACCGTCACCCACCGAGAGCAGTTCCACTTCCAATCACCAAGCAAGAGTCTGGCTTCAGTGCCACTGGAGCTGGGAATGCTGAGAGCAGGAGAGCTAGCGGCTCTCCATGCCACAAGGATGGTCAGAGACTGCCAAGAGTGGCAGGTCATGTCAGGGTTGGCAGCATGGTGCTAATCTGGAGCTCAGCTTTCCTAGAAGTCCCCACGCTGGGTAACCTACACCCGAAGATATTCATGTCCGGAAGAGACTGTTTGTCCCTCCCCCTGGCATGGTTTGAAAAGATCACAGACTGTTTACAGATTCATTCCTGTCTAAACTCTCCTGGCTACGACTCTACATGTGGCTCACATTCTCTGAAGCTCCTTCACATTGTACCAGTGGGTCAGCTCCCGGCCTTTCCCTCAGAGTGCTGCACAGTCTGGAGCAAAGGGCTGCGCAGAGCAGGACAAGATGCTGTAATACATAGATCCCTTAAAATGGCCACCCAAGTGGACAGGGTTGTTAAGAAAGCATATGGTGTTTTGGCTTTCATTAACAGGGGGATTGAGTTTAAGAGTCGTGAGATCTTGTTGCAGCTCTATAAAACTTTGGTTAGACCGCACTTGGAATACTGCGTCCAGTTCTGGGCGCCCTATTATAGGAAAGATGTGGATGCTTTGGAGAGGGTTCAGAGGAGGTTTACCAGGATGCTGCCTGGACTGGAGGGCTTATCTTATGAAGAGAGGTTGACTGAGCTCGGTCTCTTTTCATTGGAGAAAAGGAGGAGGAGAGGGGACCTAATTGAGGTATACAAGATAATGAGAGGCATAGATAGAGTCGATAGCCAGAGACTATTTCCCAGGGCAGAAATGGCTAGCACGAGGGGTCATAGTTTTAAGCTGGTTGGTGGAAAGTATAGAGGGGATGTCAGAGGCAGGTTCTTTACGCAGAGAGTTGTGAGAGCATGGAATGCGTTGCCGGCAGCAGTTGTGGAAGCAAGGTCATTGGGGTCATTTAAGAGACTGCTGGACATGCATATGGTCACAGAAATTTGAGGGTGCATCCATGAGGATCAATGGTCGGCACAACATTGTGGGCTGAAGGGCCTGTTCTGTGCTGTACTGTTCTATGTTCTAAAAGGGAGTAGGAGATCGTGGGGAAGCGGTGGGGGGGATGCAGAGGGAGTTGGTGATGGAAAAGGGGCAGTTCTTGTACTGGAAGTTCAGTGAGGTCCATGCTGAGGTCTTGTGTGAGCTGATATGACAGCGCTCTATCACACAGTGTCTTGGTCACCTCAGGAGAAGGAAACAGCCCCTGGTGGTGGGGTGGGAAGCTGGCACTGGATGGCTGGGAGTGGGGGAGGGGTGGTTGGGGGAGCATTGATAGATGCACTTCTCAAATGAGGGAGAGAGCACAGCTATAACATCAAATGTGAGGGTGCCTGTTGGTTGCTCCTTTAGCCTTCCCCTCCTTGCCTTATTGGAAAAGATAATTCCTCACCAGCTTAGCCTTTCCACAAAGGGAAAACCTTTCAGAAGCTAAAGGCCATCTTCCCAATCCTTTCTTGCACTTTTCCCCAAGGTGCCCATATCCTTGTTCAAGCTGCTTCAGCGACCTCACTATCCCAGGAGTGTGCGGAGCTAAAGTTTGCTCCAAAGTGGAATATGCCTTCTTTGCTTTGGAATTAAATTGCCCCACCAGAACTCCGGGGCTTAGACCTTGGCTTTGCTGGCCTTCAGTGCTGCTCACAAACACTGAGCTGCCTTCTCAAACCACTGCCAGAGACACTGGTATATTTCCGAGTCAGAATGGTGCGGCTCGAAGGCAAATATGCAGTGGGTGGGGCAGGGGGTGAGGTGGGGGTGGGGGTGGCGTTCCCATGCCCTTGCTATTCGAGTTGGAAGTGGTCGTGGGTTTGGAAGGTGCTGAGTGAGGATCTTTAGGAATTGTGCCTTCTCCTTTTCACATTACTCCATCCCCTGAGACTCACAGCTTACACTGTGTTCAATCTTCCTCAAGGTTGATCATATCCACCCTGCCCCGACTCAAACCGGGCGACAACCATCTGAAAGGGCAGTTAGGGACAGGCAAAAAATGCTAGCCCAGCCAGAGATACCCATGTCCCCTCAGGGAATTCTTTTGTAAAATAAAAGGTGCAGCTGTGTCTAGCAATGGCTCAGAGCTGACACGATTCCATGTGGTCATGGAGATTTTTAAGTGTGTGTTGTGGTATACTTTGGAACAAATATCTGACCAGTGCAGTTACCTGAAGCAGTTTGGTCAGTAAGTCAATACCATCAGCGTCCAGCCTGGGTGGAAAACAGACACAAAATGACTTTGTAGAAACCTATTACAAACGGAGCCCGAACTCCCAAAATACAGGTTCAGGAGGCTTGGGGAATCTCAGGAAGGGGCACAATTCCCATTCCCTCAGTGAGGTAAAAGGCTTGTGACTGTGGGAATGCCGTCAAGCCATCAGTGATCACTTCAAGGCAAATGGCATAAAGTTGGTCAGCCTGCAAACACCAGAGGAACAGGCAGGAAACAGCCCATGTTCACAGTAAACACCCCCTTGTCCCATTCCATGTTCCTCCCTGTCCCACCCCAAGCCCCTCCCCCACTTCTCAGCGATTACATGCAAGCAAATGAAACAGTGCAAGGAAAGGACACTGCAGAGAGGATCTAGAATGGTGCAGACAGGTTCGATGGTGGGGGCGAATGGCCTACGCTAGCTGCTATGTTCTGAACCGGAGGCAGAGTGGTCTCTGTCAATACTCGCGGAGTAATTATCACTCTCTGTGAAAGAGCGCTCCTGCTATTAAAGACTCAGTAAAAATTTCACCCTCATACTGTGCTGGTGCTAGAGGGCAGCAAAATGTTTCAGAGCGTTGGGGGGGCTGCATTCTGACATTCCTAGGCACACTGTGTAGGAAGGTTACTCAAGGACAGTCAGTGTCTGGCATTGTTACACCACCCCCTCTTGCTGCTGTGATCGAAAAGTAATCCCCCTCTTCGCTATCATGTCGGCTGAGGGAACACAGTGGGCAATGATCAAGCTATACACACACAGACACACACAGACAGCTTTGGGTTTGAGCTGAGAGTGAAATAATCGCCTTCACAAACACGTGCCCTGCTGCTGCAGCTTGGACAGCAGACAAACAATGTCCGCCAGCACTCTCTCATTGATGTAACCTTCCCACAGTCTCATCCTCCAGGTAGGACCACCAGCATCTCTACACACGGGCTTGGTGCTGTCTCCCCCTTGAGCAAAAGACTAACACAAACCTTTTCTTTTAATAAGGCTCAGCGGCAACTCAAAAGCAGTAAACATGTTATGGATAGCAAATGGTGGGAGTCATGGACTAGCACGTGGCAAACTGGTGATCCCACAGCCTAAAGGTTAAATAAAAAGCACCTGGTATCTACTAGGTACTGAACTCAGGAACCACATACCAACAAGTAGCAAGAGGATTCGAGTACAGGAGCAGGGACATCTTGCTGCAATTGTACAGGGTCTTGGAGACTGCACCTGAACGATTGTGCGCAATATTAATTAGCTTATCTGAAAGAGGGTGTTCTGGCTATGGTGGGAGCCTGACAAAGGTTTACCAGATTAATTCCTGGGATGACAGGAATGAAATATAAAGAGGACCGGATCAGTCAGGACTATACTCACTGGAGTTTAGAAGAATGAGAGGGATCTTGTAGAAACTTAAAAATTTTGACAACAGGACTTGACAAATACAGGGAAGATGTTCCTAATGACTTGACTTGATTTGGTCTATTTATTGTCACGTGTATCTCATTGTAAAACATGGTGAAAAGTGTTGCGTCGTGGCCCACACAGATATAAGGGTTATATGGCATTTTTTTCCTGGGTGATAAGTCTCTCCTTCTGTTCACAGCAATACAGTAGAGCAATCCATAACACGCCATGCAGTGTCTAGATACATCAGCAGGCTGATTAGATTCCTTACAGTGTGGAAACAGGCCATTCGGCCCAATAAGTCTACACCGCCCCTTGAAGTATCCCACCCAGACCCATTCCCCTATAATCCACACACCCCTGAACACTACGGGCAATTTAACATGGCCAATCCACCCAGCCTGCACATCTTTGGACTGTGGGAGGAAACCAGAGCACCCGGAGGAAACCCACGCAAACACAGGGAGAATGTGCAAACTCCACACAGACAGTCGCCCGAGTCTGGAATTGAACCGGGGTCCCTGGTGCTGTGAGGCTGCAGTGCTAACCACTGCGCCACTGTGCCGCCCATGGAGGGACAGAGGGTAATGTTTGTGATTTGCAGTGCAGTGTCCTTAACCTGGCCGTCAAACTCATTCCAAAAAGCAAGCAAACAAACAAAAAACCGGTGGGGTAGGGTGAGGGACATATCTGACCTTGGGGCATGATTGATAAGAGGCTCTGCCTTGTATCTTGGGAAATGATAAGCACTGAACTGACTGTGGGTTGAGATTCCTGACCATGTCTCCTCAGTTGGAGTTCCTGGAACCGAACCAAATGGCACCGAGTTATCCCCAATGGCCGAGCATTTTGGCAACAAAGAACAGAATCAGCAAGAACTAGTACCAGCTTCTCCTCACCCAGAGTCCTGAATATCAGATGCAACTGGTCCTCGACCGTGGATCCCGAGAAGCAAGGGCGACCTGTTCCCATCTCATAAAATATGCAGCCGACGCCCCTGCAGAGAGACACAATGACACCGTTACTCAGGAAGCCATGCTGCATGACAGCTGGCAGCTGCAGGAACAATAATTCTCCACTTCTCACGATCCAGGACATTTCAGTCTATTTGCAAACCCAGAGGAACCCAGAGCTTCCAGCAAATGCTGTCAATCCACATTGGTGTGAGGAAAATTCCCTGCCCGCTCTGGATTGTTTAGCGAGCGTCTGTTAAATCATGGAATGGCATCTCATGTTAGACGTGACTCCCTTCTGTTTCACCGTCACGGCCTGGCAGGTGAACAGCCGTAGGGTACCTGCTGCCTCATACCATTTGGCAGTCATTGGAACACCTAGCATCATACTGGCTCTGAAACTCACACCCGCACACCAACACCACATTTAATCAGTGACGTCAGCATCTCCCAAAGATCTCGCCCATTGGTGGAGAGCTCAGGAACTGGGGGTCCCAGGTCAGAGGGAATTGACCAAGTGGCTCACTGAGGAGGAGGAGGAGGTCAGTCTGAGACCAGGAATAGCAGGCGGTGCCAGTGAACGGTTAGTTATGAGGCTGGGGGGCGGTGGGGAACAGTACACAGCGAGGGCTAGTTTCATGTTATTCCAGTGATTTGGACAGGAATTCAGAATCATCACCTCACCACGAGCAGTGAAGCCTGGAGAATGGCAAACAGTGAGTGAGGGGGGAGGGGGGGGGGGGAGGGTGGACGGGAATAGTGGAAAGGAGGGGTCACGGGGGTGGAGGAAAGGAAGGGAAGGAGATAGCCAGAGGAGGCTGGGAGGAAACAGAAAGTACAGGAAGAGACAAGAGGAGGGGATGGGCAGGGTAAATGTGAGAGAGGGAATGACAGGAAGAGAGAATGGGAGGAGGAGGGTGGAGAATAAGGAGGAGACAGGAGGAGGACATCCAGAGTAGTTGACACAGAGAGCATGGTAAAAAAGCTGGACTGCAGCAGGGTTAGCCACTGGGGGAGCAGTGACACAGAAAGCTGTCTGAAATGATGCGTTCACGGGGCAGTGTGAAAGGATAACCAGTGACAAGGCCTCACCACATGTCAATGGGTGTGGAGTATTCTGTTGAGCCCAGGAGAACATCTGGGGGGCGATACCAAAGCGTCACCACCTCATTGGAGTAAGTCTTTGTGGGAACTGACTTGGCTCGAGCCAATCCTGGAGAAGAAAAGGAATATGTTCAGACAGAGAAACGCGCACAACGCGATTGAAGATCTTCAGGCAGCACCTTCCAAACATTCGACCACTTCCATGTAAAGGGACAATGGCAATGGCAGCAGATATACAGGAGCACAATCATCTGCAAGTTCCCCTCCGAGCCACTCACCATCATGACTTGCAAATATATTGCTGTTCTTTCACTGTCGCTGGGTCAACATCTTGGAATTCCCTCCCTAAGGGCACTGTGGGTCATGAAGGTGGGTTCAAGGTGGCAGTTCACCACTACCTTCTCAAAGGGAGGGGGGGCAGCTAGGTTAAGGCAACGAATATCGGCTCAGTCAACAAAGAACATGTCCCACAATAAAACCTTAGGACAAACGATATTCTAGAAGCTAACGGGTGACCAGCTGACACCTGGGACAATAAATCTGGAAATTGAGAGGTCCCATTTGAGTGAGTGTGGCCCCTGACAAAGCAGCACTCATGAACAACAGTCAGGTCACTTTTATATTGGAGAGCTGAAGTTGGCCACTGTTAAACTCACTGAGGTCGAAGTGGGAGGGATACCTGTTGCTGTTCAGCATTCTGTCTCAGCCTATGATCCTCACCTCAGGGAAACCAGAGACGCTTTTCTTTGACAGAGATCAGATTCTCTTCTTACTGCACATTTTCGAGGCCTTGTCCAGCTCAGCATCATCCCATGGCATGCGCGCACAAACACACACAAGAGCGCACGTGTGCGCGCACGCAACCAGGCACAAGCGTGCGCTCACACACGCAAACCCACACAAACACGCTCTCGCGCACGCACACACACACAGACATGCACTCTTCATGGGGGAGGGTGTGTGCAAGCGTGGAGGAGGGTGTGTGCGAGCGTGAGCGTGAGAGAGGGCGTGTTTGTGCGTGTGCAACTGAGAGGGTGCGCACACACACACACAAACACCCACTTGCGCACGCACACATTCACACACACACACAAACGTGCCCTCTTCACGGGGGAGGGTGTGTACGAGCGTGGGTTTGTGCATGTGCAAGTGTGAGAGAGGGTGTGTTTGTGCATATGCGACTGAGAGGGCGCTCACATACACACACGCACTCTCTCGCGTTCGCGCACGTGCACACACACACACACACACACAAACGTGCCCTCTTCATGGGGGAGGGTGTGTGCAAACGTGGGGGAGAGTGTGTACGAGCATGTGAGCATGGGTTTGTGCATGTGCGAGTGTGAGAGAGGGTGTGTTTGTGCATGTGCAACTGAGAGGGCGCTCACACACACACACACACACACACGTGCTCTCATGCGCGCGCACACACACACACACACACACACAAACTTCATGGGGGAGGGTGTGTGTGAGCGTGTGAGCGTGAGAGAGGGCGTGTTTGTGCATGTGAGACTGAGACGGCGCTCACACACGTAAACACGCACAAACACCCTCTTGCACACGCGCATGCACACACACAAATGTGCTCTCTTCATGGGGGAGGGTGTGTGCGAGTGTGTGAGCGTGAGAGAGGGCGTGTTTGTGCGTGTGAGACTGTGAGGGTGCTCACACATGTAAACATGCACAAACACCCTCTTGCGCACGCGCACACGCGCGTACACACACACACACAAACGTGCTCTCTTCATGGGGGAGGGTGTGTGCAAAGGTGGGAGAGGGGGTGTGTGAGCGTGGGAGAGGGGGTGTTTGAGAGAGAGAGTGTGGGAGCGGGAGTGTTTGTGCATGCGTGAGGGTGTGCTTGTGTGCGTGACTGTGAGATGGTGTTTTGCGTGTGACTGTGAAGAGCATGTTTGTGAGTGAGAGGGAGGGTGTGTTTGTGCGAGCAACTATGAGATGGTGTGCTTGTGCGTGTATGAGTGAGAGAGAGGGTGTTTTTGTGTACATGACTGTGAGAGAGGGTGTTTGTGCGTGTGTGAGTGTGAGAGAGGGGGTTTTTGTGTACATGACTGTGACAGAGGCTGTTTGTGCGTGTGACTGAGAGATAGGGTGTGTTTTTAAGTATGAGAGAGGGTGTGTTTATGCTTGCGAGTGTGAGAGAGGATATGTTTGGATGTGTACAAGTGAGACAGACGGTGTGTTTGTGCGTGCGTGTGAGAGAGAGAGTGGTGTGTGTGTGTGTCACTGTGAAGAGGGTGTATTTGATTGTGAGAGAGGGTGTGTTTGTGCATGTGCCTGTGAAAGAGGGTGTGTTTATGTGCACTAGTGGGCACCCTCTCTCACACTTGCACACACAAACACACCCTCTTCACAGTCACACACTCCTTCCCTCACTCCCGAACCTTCTCTCAGTCTGACTCGATTGCTGTTGTGACCTGTCACTTACCAAAGTCAGCGAGCTTGAGTTCTCCCTTATCACTGATTAGCAGGTTTTGAGGCTTCAGGTCTCGGTGCAGCACTTTACGGCCATGACAATAAGCCAGGCCCCTCAGTAACTGGAAGAGGAAAATCTACAGCAAGACATCAATACCCAACAGGTTTGTCAGAGAAAGCACAGGGAACAGAGACTGACAGACGGACTACACCCTTAACTGGGTAGACAAGAGACAGAGACAGAGCAACACCCCACAGAACTGGGTTCGGAAAGACACAGCACACTGAATTGGTAATAGATTGAAAAGGCAGAATGGCCACACGCTAAACTGGGAATAGACGGTGAGAGAGAGTGCGACAAAACAGTGAATGGGAAATACAGGCAGAGACTCAAGAGTGACAACACACCAAAGTACAGACAGAAAGAGAGAGAGAAGGAGTGAGAGTGTGAGAGTGTGAGAGTGTGAGAGTGTGAGAGAGAGTGAGAGAGTGAGAGAGAGTGAGAGAGAGAGAGAGTGAGAGAGAGTGAGAGTGAGAGAGAAACACACTGAACTGGGAATAAAGAACAACAGAGAAAGCAACAGATTGAACTGGGAATCCAGAGAGACAACCACACTAAAAACTGGGAACAGAGAGTGAGTGTGAGTGGCAACACACTAAACTGGGAATACAGGCAGACAGAGGGATGGAATGACAATAAACTGAACTGAGAAGATAAGACAGTGAGGCAGAGACACAGCAAAGACACAGAAATAGGATTTGGGGGAGAGAGAGACAATACACTAAGCTGGGAATGAGGAGAGACAGAGAGACAACACACTGAACTGGGAATGAGGAGAGACAGAGAGCGATCACACTGAAATGAGAACAGAGAAAGACAAAGACAACAGTGCACTGGGGAAAGACAAACAGAATAACAACACTCTTAACTGGGAATAGATAAATTGACAACATGCTGACCTGGGAACAGAAAAACTGAGTGAGAACCCAATGCACTGGGAACAGAGCGTGAGAGAGAGTGACTGCAAGAGAGCAAGACCGCGGCGGTGAGAGATGGAGTGACTATACACTGAATGGCGAATAAAGAGAGAGGTTGTTGCCTTGCTCACCGAGCTGGCTGGTTATCATACAGACACTTCATCACCATGCTATGTGATATCATCAGTGCGGCCTCAGATGAAGCAATGTTCCACTAGGTATTTATATGATCCGGCATGTTAAGTTGGGTTGTGTCATTTCCGGTTCTGTTCTGCATGGGTTTGTATACGGGTTCTAATTCCACATGTTTGTCGATTGAATTATGGGTCCAAAACCAGGCCTCTAGGAATTCCCGTGCATGTCTGTGTTTGGCTTGAGCTGGCGTGGTCATGTTGTCCCAGTTAGATTGATGGCCTTCATTGTCCTAGTGTGCTGAGATGAGGTACAGTTTGTTGTGTCGTTTTGCTGCTAGCTGATGATCATGTATTCTGAGGGCTAGTTTCCTTCCTGCCCGGCTGATGTAATGTTGTTGCAGTCATTGCAAGATATTTTGTAAACTACGCTGGCCCTGCATATCGTGAGTAAAAGGGTCTTTGGTCCTTTTGAGTGTTTGTCATAGAGTGGCTATGGGTTTGTGTGCCACCATGATTCCTAGTGGTCATAGGAGTCTCTTTGTCAGTTCTGGTATGTTCTTGATGTAGGGCAGTGTGGCCAGTAGCCAGGAACAGAAACAGCACATATACAAGGCCATTGCTAACAACAGATATACTGATAATGTCGTCCACAGGTATCCACTAGATAGAGAACGCCAAGGGGACCCAGTACTCAAGCAAGCCAACAACCTCATCCACAACCTGAGCTACAGGTCTTTGCGAGAACCATAAAGAGAGAGAGGCAGAGTGACTATACACTGAACTGGAATAGAGAGAGAGAGAGAGAGAGAAAATGAGAGAGAACGAGAACACAGAAATAGCAGTAGAGAGACAAAACACAGCACTGGGAAAACACAGAGATAGAGTAATAGCACTCTGAACTGGGAACAGACAAAGTGACAACATAGTGACCGAGGAACACAAAGACTGAGGGACGACACGTTGAACTGGAATAGAGACAGGCAGCGTGACGACACACTGAACTGGGAATAGAAAGCAAGAGAATGACAACACGCTGAACTGGGAACAGACGGAGAGAGACAGGGAAGCAACATACTGAATTGCAAAGAGAGGAAACAGGGTGAAAAACAGACCAAACTGGGAATGGGGAGAGACAGAGTGACATCCCTTTGTTTTCCTGACAATAGATCTTCTTGTCCTGGCATGGTGGATCCCTGGCCTGGCACGGTGATCTCCCGTCCTGGCATGGTTGCCAAATGAGGGTATGTGGTGGTCTTTCACCGGCCTGGGGCAGTCTTTCAGCTGAGTGTGCATATCTGGTCTTGAGGTGGTTCCAGAGTGGTCTCCCGGCATTGACTCCTCAAGCCTGATGCCAGCGTGGACTCGGTTGGTAGGACCATTGTTCTGTACTTATTCTCCTCTATTTTCTAATTTATTCCTACAACTCTGCAAAGCTGAACATTTTGTTTCTCCATTTCCTAATTTCCTTTCCCTGTGAACCTGTTTTGAAGAATCTGCACCTACATACATGTGTACAGAAGATGGAGCCCTAAGACACAACTCATAAGCTATTCACTAGACTTGTGTGATTGAATGTGACACTAAAGCTCATTCAAACACATTGAACTAGGAATGAAGAGGCTGACAGAAAGACAAGACACTGAAATGGGAATAGAGAGTGACAGACAGAAAACACACTGAACTGGGAATAGAGAGATAGAGTGATAACAAACTGAACTGGGAATGGAGCGGGGGTGGAGGAGAGAGAGAGAACAAACTGAACTGTGAAGAGAGAGACAGAGAGAGAGAGAGAGAAGTCGGGGGGAAGAGAGAGACAGAAAGAGATAACAAACTGAACTGGGAATAGAGAGAGAGAGAGAGAACAAACTGAACTGTGGAGAGAGAGAGTGAGAGATAGTGAGAGAAATGGTGGGGAAGAGAGAGACAGAAAGAGATAACAAACCGAACTGGTAATAGAGAGAGAGAACAAACTGAACTGTGGGGTGGGAGAGAGAGAGTGAGAGATAGAGAGAGAAGTGGGGGGAAGAGAGAGATAGAGACAGAAAGAGATAACAGACTGAACTGGGAATAGAGAGATTGAGATAGACGTAGAGATAGAGATAGAGAAAACAAACTGAACGATGAATAGAGAGAGAGACAGAGAGAGAGAGAGAAAGTGACGGGGTGGGGGGAGAGAGAGACAGAGACAGAACGAGATAACAAACAGAACTGAGAATACAGAGAAAGACAGAGAGAGACCGAATGGCCGCATGCTGAGCTGGCAATAGAGAGATAGAGACAACACACTTAATTAGGAACAGAGAGAGACGGAGGGACGACACATTGAACTGGAATAGAAAGCAAGAGAATGACAACACGCTGAACTGGGAACAGACGGAGAGAGACAGGGAAGCAACATACTGAATTGCAAAGAGAGGAAACAGGGTGAAAAACAGACCAAACTGGGAATTGGGAATAGAGACGGACAGAGTGATAATACAGTGGGCTGGGAACAAAGATAGACAACACAATGAACTGGCAATACAGAGATGGAGTGAGAATGACAGTCAGAGAGAGGGAGAGAGTGACAACACACCACACTGCCAATAGAGACAGCGACAGTGAAAACATATTGAACTGGGATTAACGACAGAGAGACACGGAGTGACAGCACAATGAACTGGGAATAGAGATAGAGAGACAAAACACTGAACTGTGAATAGAGGGCGAAAGAGGGACAACATGCTGAACCAGAAATAGAGACAGCAGAGTGGTAACACAATGAAACACCTAACAAGGAAAAGAGAGTCACAGAGCGACAACACACTGAAATAGTAATAGAGAGGGACAGAAGGAGCAACAGACTGAACAGGGAATACAGAGAGACAAAGTGATAACATAATGAAGATGGAATAGAGAGAGATATAGCAATTACACATTGTACTGGAAATAGAGAGTGAGACACAGACTGACAACAAATGGAACTGGAAATGGATAGACAAAGACACAGAGACAGAGTGGGAAAACATTAAACTGTGATGAGAGAGACAGAGACACAACAGAGTGAACTGGGAACAGAGGCACTCACAGACAAATTACATGAGCCTGGGAATAGAGAGAGACAGATTAAAAACTCATTGAACTGGGAATAGTGACAGTGTGACAACCCAATGAACTGGGAATAGAGACAGAGTGATAAAACACTGGACTGAGAATGGAGAGTGAGACTGGGAATAGACAGAGGCAAAGAGAAATACTCTTTAGAACATAGAACAATACAGCGCAGAACAGGCCCTTCGGCCCTCGATGTTGCACCAGCCTGTGAACTAATCTAAGCCCCTCCCCCCACACTATCTCATCATTATCCATATGCTTATCCACGGACTGTTTAAATGCCCCTAATGTGGCTGAGTTAACTACATTGGCAGGCAGGGCGTTCCACGCCTTTACCATGCTCTGAGTAAAGAACCTGCCTCTGGCATCTGTCTTAAATCTGTCACTCCTCAATTTGTAGCTATGCCCCCTTGCACAAGCTGAAGTCATCATCCTCAGAAAAAGACTCTCACTGTCCACCCTATCTCATCCTCTGATCATCTAGTATGTCTCTATTAAATCCCCTCTTAGCCTCCTTCTCTCCAATGGAAACAGACTCAAGTCCTTCAGCCTTTCTTCATAGGGCCTGCGCTCCAGACCAGGCAACATCCTGGTAAATCTCCTCTGCACCTTTTCCAATGCTTCCACATCCTTCCTGTAATGGGGTGACCAGAACTGCACGCTATATTCCAAATGAGGCCACATTAGCGTTTTGTACAGTTGCAGCATGACATCACGGCTCCGGAACTCAATCCCTCTACCAATAAAACCTAGCACACCGTAAGCCTTCTTAACAGCACTATCAACCTGGGTGGCAACTTTCAGGGATCTATGCACATGGACACCAAGATCCCTCTGCATGTCCACACTACCAAGAATCTTACCATTGACCCAGTATTCTGCCTTCCTATTATTCCTCCCAGAGTGAATCACCTCACATTTATCCATATTAAACTCCATTTGCCACCTTTCAGCCCAATTCTGCAGTTTATCCAAGTCTCCCTGAAACCTGCAACATTCTTCCACACTGCCCACCACTCCACCGACTTTAGTGTCATCTGCAAACTTACTAACCCAGCCACCTATGCCTGCGAAGTCATTTATAAAAATGACAAATAGCCGTTGTCCCAAAACAGATCCTTGAGGCACACCACTCATGACCTGACTCCAGGCTGAATATTTCCCATCAACCACCACTCGTTGGCTTCTTACAGAAAGCCAGTTTCTAATCCAAACTGCTAAATCTCCTTCAATCCGTGCCTCTGTATTTTCTCCAATAGCCTACCATGTGGAACCTTATCAAAGGCTTTACTGAAGTCCATGTACACCACGTCAACTGCCCTTCCAAAACGTTTCCAACAACAGACATAAGGTTCACAGGTCTATAATTACCTGGGTCATCCCTGCTGCCCTTCTTGAACAAGGGCACAACATTTGCAATCCTCCAGTCCTCTGGTACTAAACCTGTAGACAATGAGGACTCAAAGATCAAGGCTAAAGGCTCCACCTCCTCCTCCCTAGCTTCCCAGAGAATCCTCGGAAAAAATCCCATTTGGCCCAGGGAATTTATCTACCTTCACACCTTCTAGAATTGATAACGCCTCCTCCTTACTAACCTTAATCCTTTCAATTCTAGTAGCCCGTAACTCGGTCATCTCCTCTACAATATTCTCCTGTTCCTCAGTGAAAACAGATGAGAAATAATCATTTAGCACCTCTCCAATCTCCACAGGGTCCACACACAACTTCCCACTTCTGTCTTTGACTGGCCCTATTCCTACCCTAGTCATCCTCTTATTTCTCACATACCTATAGAAAGCTTCAGGGTTCTCCTTTATTCTACCTGCCAATGTCTGCTCATGTCCCCTCCTTGCTCTTAATTCTCTCTAAATTCTTCCTAGCTAATTTGTAACTCTCCATCGCCTCATCTGAACCATCTCGTCTCATCGTCACATAAGCCTCCCTCTTCAACTTAACAAGAGATACAATTTCTTTAGTAAACCACGGTTCCCTTACCTTATTGCTTCCTCCCTGCCTGACAGGGACATACCTATCAAGGACGCGCAATATCTGTTCCTTAAACCAGCTCCACATTTCGATTGTCCCCATCCCCTGCATTTTGCGAACCCATTCTTGCCTCCTAAGCCTTGCCTAATCGCATTATAATTGCCCATCCCCCATCTATAACTCTTGCCCTGTGGCATGTTCCTATCCCTTTCCATTGCTAAAGTAAACATAACCGAATTATGGTCACGCTCTCCAAATGGGTCACTGTCTCTTAAATGGGAACAGAGAGTGACAGACAGAAAACACACTGAACTGGGGAATAGAGAGAGTGATAAGATACTGAATTGGGGATAGAGAGAGAGAGACAGAGTGACAACACACTGAACTGGTAATAGAGACAGAGAGACAACACACTCGACTAGGAACCAAGGGAGACAGAGGGACAAGACATTCAACTGGGAATAGGCAGAAACAGAGTGAGAACACATGAACTTGGAACAGAGACAGGCAGAACAACTACCTACTGAACCAGCAATAGAGAGCGAGAGAATGCCAACATGCTGAATTGGGTACAGACAGAGAGATAGAGAAGCAACATACTGAATTGGGAAGAGAGGGTGACGGGGATACAGCAGACCAAACTGGGAATAGGGAGAGACACAGTGAGAACACACTGAACTAAGAAT
This sequence comes from Stegostoma tigrinum, assembly GCF_030684315.1. NCBI lineage: Eukaryota > Metazoa > Chordata > Chondrichthyes > Orectolobiformes > Stegostomatidae > Stegostoma > Stegostoma tigrinum. The sequence goes on along the minus strand of NC_081364.1, from coordinate 67,939,790 downwards.
ACAGTCAGACAGAGTGACAGTACGCTGGACTGGGTATAGTGTCAGACAGATGACATGAGATTTTTAAAATTTTAAATTTTAAATATTTCTCCTCAGTGTTTACTGAGGAGAGAATCATAGATGCTAAAGAAATAAGGGAAACAAGTGGGGATGTTTTGGACAGCACACATATTACCAGAAAGGAGGTGTTTGCAGCCTTTAAGCACATTAAGGTGGATAAATCCCCTGGACCTGATCAAGTCCGCCCTTTGATGTTGTGGGAGGCTAGGGAAGAAGTTGCAGAGGCCCTTGTAGAGATTTTTGCTTCATGTTTAGCTGCTGAAGTTCCAGAAGACTGGAAGGGGCTGATGTTGTTCCATTGTTTAAGAAAGGCAGCAAAGACAAGTCAATGAACTACGGGCCAGTGAGCCTGTCATCAGTGGTAGACAAGTTGTTGGAGAGGATACTGAGGTACAGGATCAACCAACATTTGGATAGTCAAGATCTGACTGGGGTTAGTCAGCATGGATTTGTGTGCAGGACACAAATCTTCGAGGGTTTTTTGAAGAGATAATGGTTGTTGTCAATATGGACTTTAGTAAGGCCCACGAAGAGGTCCCGCACGGCAGGCTAATCATGTAAGTTAGGACGCATGAGATCTAGGGAGAGCTAGCTAATTGGATTCAAAACTGGTTCAATGGTCGGAAGCAGAGGGTGATGGTTAAAGATTATTTATCGGACTGCAGGCAAAACACTGAACTGGGAATACAGAGCGACAGACGGACAACAAAATGAACCGGAATTAAAGACTGCATAGTGACCAAACAATGACATGGGAATAGAGATTGAGAGAATGACAACACGCTGAATTGGCAACACAGCATGAGAGAAAGACAGAAAAGCAACACACTGAATGGGACGGCAGGCAAAGGGGAGATTAAGGAGAGACACAGTGACAACATGCTAACTGGGAATATAGACAAAGAGGCAAAACACTGGAGTTGGAAAAGACGCACAGAGAGAGAGACAAACGCAGAGAAAGAGAGAGAGACACGAACGCAGAGAAAGAGAGAGACGGATGCAGAGAGAGAGAGAGAGGCGAGCGCAGAGAGAGAGACGAATGCAGAGAGAGAGACGAACGCAGAGAGAGAGAGAGAGGCGCGCAGAGAGAGAGAGACGAACGCAGAGAAAGAGAGAGAGACGAACGCAGAGAAAGAGAGAGAGACGAACGCAGAGAAAGAGAGGCGAGCGCAGAGAGGGAGAGAGGCGCGCAGAGAGAGAGAGAGAGAGAGAGAGAGGAGCGCAGAGAGAGAGAGAGAGAGACAGGCAGAGAGAGAGAGACAGGCAGAGAGAGATGCACAGAGACAGATGCACAGAGAGAGACAGAGAGAGAGAGAGGTGCACAGAGAGAGAGAGAGAGAGAGAGAGCGACAGAGAGAGAGAGAGCGAGAGAGAGAGAGAGAGAGCGCGAGAGAGAGAGAGAGCGCGACAGAGCAAGAGAGAGAGACACAGAGAGAGAGAGAGCGACACACACACAGACACAGCGACACACACACAGAGCGACACACACACACAGAGCGACACACACACACACAGCGACACACACACAGCGACACACACACACACACACAGCGACACACACACACACACACAGCGACACACACACACACACACACACACACACAGAGTGGCACACACACACACACACAGCGACACACACAGAGAGACACACACACAGAGAGACACACACACACACAGACACACACACACAGAGACACACACACACAGAGAGAGAGGCACACACACACACACAGAGAGAGTGGTACACACACACACACACAGAGAGAGTGGCACACACACACACACACAGAGAGTGGCACACACACACACACAGAGCGACACACACAGAGCGACACACACAGAGCGACACACACAGAGCGACACACACACACACACAGCGACGCACACACACACACAGAGCGGCACACACACACACACACAGCGACACACACACACACACACACACACACACAGAGTGGCACACACACACACACACAGCGACACACACAGAGAGACACACACACAGAGAGACACACACACACACAGACACACACACACAGAGACACACACACACAGAGACACACACACACAGAGAGAGAGGCACACACACACACACAGAGAGAGTGGTACACACACACACACACAGAGAGAGTGGCACACACACACACACACAGAGAGTGGCACACACACACACACAGAGCGACACACACAGAGCGACACACACAGAGCGACACACACAGAGCGACACACACACACACACAGCGACGCACACACACACACAGAGCGGCACACACACACACAGCGACGCACGCACACACACAGAGCGGCACACACACACACACACAGAGCCACACACACACACACACACACACACACAGAGCCACACACACACACACACACAGAGCGACACACACACACACAGAGCGACACACACACACACAGCGAGCGACACAAACACACACACACACACAGAGCGACACACACACAGACAGCGACACACACACACACACACAGCGACACACACACACAGACACACACACACACACAGCGACACACACACACAGCGACACACACACACAGCGCGACACACACACACAGCGCGACACACACACACAGCGACACACACACAGAGCGACACACACACACAGAGCGACACACACACACAGCGACACACACACACAGAGCGACACACACACAGACAGAGCGACACACACACAGACAGAGCGACACACACACACAGCGACACACACACACAGAGCGACACACACACACAGAGCGACACACACACAGACAGAGCGACACACACACACAGCGACACACACACACAGCGACACACACACACAGAGCGACACACACACACAGCGACACACACACACAGCGCGACACACACACACAGAGCGACACACACACACAGAGCGACACACACACAGACAGAGCGACACACACACACACACACACAGAGCGACACACACACACACACACAGACAGCGACACACACACACACACACAGACAGCGACACACACACACACAGTGAGAGCGACACACACACACACAGACACACACACACACACAGACACACACACACACAGAGCGACACACACACAGAGCGACACACACACAGACAGCGACACACACACACAGACAGCGACACACACACACAGACAGCGACACACACACACACACAGAGCGACACACACACACACACACAGAGCGACACACACACACACAGAGAGCGACACACACACACACAGAGAGCGACACACACACACACAGAGAGCGACACATAAAAGAAGTTAGGTGGAGAGAGTATAGGTGGGGAGGTGGGGAGGGGATAGGTCAGTCCAGGGAAGACGGACAGGTCAAGGAGGTGGGATGAGGTTAGTAGGTAGTTGGGGGTGCGGCTTGGGGTGGGAGGAAGGGATGGGTGAGAGGAAGAACCGGTTAGGGAGGCAGAGACAGGTTGGACTGGTTTTGGGATGCAGTGGGTGGGGGGGGGAAGAGCTGGGCTGGTTGTGTGGTGCAGTGGGGGGAGGGGACGAACTGGGCTGGTTTAGGGATGCAGTTGGGGAAGGGGAGATTTTGAAGCTGGTGAAGTCCACATTGATACCATTGGGCTGCAGGGTTCCCAGGCGGAATATGAGTTGCTGTTCCTGCAACCTTCGGGTGGCATCATTGTGGCACTGCAGGAGGCCCATGATGGACATGTATTCTAGAGAATGGGAGGGGGAGTGGAAATGGTTTGCAACTGGGAGGTGCAGTTGTTTGTTGCGAACTGAGCGGAGGTGTTCTGCAAAGCGGTCCCCAAGCCTCCGCTTGGTTTCCCCAATGTAGAGGAAGCCGCACTGGGTACAGTGGATGCAGTATACCACATTGGCAGATGTGCAGGTGAACCTCTGCGTAATGTGGAATGTCATCTTGGGGCCTGGGATGGGGGTGAGGGAGGAGGTGTGGGGACAAGTGTAGCATTTCCTGCGGTTGCAGGGGAAGGTGCCGGGTGTGGTGGGGTTGGAGGGCAGTGTGGAGCGAACAAGGGAGTCACGGAGAGAGTGGTCTCTCCGGAAAGCTGACAGGGGAGGGGATGGAAAAATGTCTTGGGTGGTGGGGTCGGATTGTAAATGGCGGAAGTGTCGGAGGATAATGCGTTGTATCCGGAGGTTGGTAGGGTGGTGTGTGAGAACGAGGGGGATCCTCTTGGGGCGGTTGTGGCGGGGGCAGGGTGTGAGGGATGTGTTGCGGGAAATACGGGAGACGCGGTCAAGGGCGTTCTCGATCACTGTGGGGGGAAACTTGCGGTCCTGAAAGAACTTGAACTTGGGTGGAACAGTCCCTCTTCCGCACCTACACAGGCCCCAAACCCCACCTCTTCCTCCGGTACATTGATGACTGTATCGGCGCCGCCTCTTGCTCCCCAGAGGAGCTCGAACAGTTCATCCACTTCACCAACACCTTCCACCCCAACCTTCAGTTCACCTGGGCCATCTCCAGCACATCCCTCACCTTCCTGGACCTCTCAGTCTCCATCTCAGGCAACCAGCTTGTAACTGATGTCCATTTCAAGCCCACCGACTCCCACAGCTACCTAGAATACACCTCCTCCCACCCACCCTCCTGCAAAAATTCCATCCCCTATTCCCAATTCCTCCGCCTCCGCCGCATCTGCTCCCATGATAAGACATTCCACTCCCGCACATCCCAGATGTCCAAGTTCTTTCAGGACCGCAACTTTCCCCCCACAGTGATCGAGAACGCCCTTGACCGCGTCTCCCGTATTTCCCGCAACACATCCCTCACACCCCGCCCCCGCCACAACCACCCCAAGAGGATCCCCCTCGTTCTCACACACCACCCTACCAACCTCCGGATACAACGCATTATCCTCCGACACTTCCGCCATTTACAATCCGACCCCACCACCCAAGACATTTTTCCATCCCCTCCCCTGTCAGCTTTCCGGAGAGACCACTCTCTCCGTGACTCCCTTGTTCGCTCCACACTGCCCTCCAACCCCACCACACCCGGCACCTTCCCCTGCAACCGCAGGAAATGCTACACTTGCCCCCACACCTCCTCCCTCACCCCCATCCCAGGCCCCAAGATGACATTCCACATTAAGCAGAGGTTCACCTGCACATCTGCCAATGTGGTATACTGCATCCACTGTACCCGGTGCGGCTTCCTCTACATTGGGGAAACCAAGCGGAGGCTTGGGGACCGCTTTGCAGAACACCTCCGCTCAGTTCGCAACAAACAACTGCACCTCCCAGTCGCAAACCATTTCCACTCCCCCTCCCATTCTCTAGATGACATGTCCATCATGGGCCTCCTGCAGTGCCACAATGATGCCACCCGAAGGTTGCAGGAACAGCAACTCATATTCCGCCTGGGAACCCTGCAGCCCAATGGTATCAATGTGGACTTCACCAGCTTCAAAATCTCCCCTTCCCCCACTGCATCCCTAAACCAGCCCAGTTCGTCCCCTCCCCCCACTGCACCACACAACCAGCCCAGCTCTTCCCCCCCACCCACTGCATCCCAAAACCAGTCCAACCTGTCTCTGCCTCCCTAACCTGTTCTTCCTCTCACCCATCCCTTCCTCCCACCCCAAGCCGCACCCCCAGCTACCTACTAACCTCATCCCACCTCCTTGACCTGTCCGTCTTCCCTGGGCTGACCTATCCCCTCCCTACCTCCCCACCTATCTTCTTCACTCTCCATCTTCGGTCCGCCTCCCCCTCTCTCCCTATTTATTCCAGTTCCCTCCCCCCATCCCCCTCTCTGATGAAGGGTCTAGGCCCGAAACGTCAGCTTTTGTGCTCCTGAGATGCTGCTTGGCCTGCTGTGTTCATCCAGCCTCACATTTTATTATCTTGGAATTCTCCAGCATCTGCAGTTCCCATTATCTCTTCAGAAGTCCCTACTAGCTCTGAGACAACACAATGAACTGGGAACAGAAGGAGAGTAAGTGATAACGCACTACATTGGGAATAGTGAGAGACAGTGTTACAACACTCTGAACTAAGGATAGAGAGAGACAGAGAGAAAAAACACAGTATTGGGGGTTGAGAGAGAGAGATAGAGTGATAACACACTGATCTGGGAACAGAGAGGCAGAGTGTATGGCAACACACTGAACTGGGTATACAGAGAGACTGAGTGACAACATACTTAACTGGGAACAGGGAAACAGAGTGACAATATACCGTACAGGGAATAGGGAGAGACAGGGTAACAATATACTGTACTGGGAATAGGGAATGACAGAATTACATTCCTCTGAACTGGGAATAAATAGAGAAGAACAACACACGTTAGTGGGAATGTAGAGAGAACACACCGAACTGGGAACAAAGAGAGGCAGAGACACAATACACTGAACTGGGAAGACAGAGCGAGACAAAGTGACAACATACTTAACTGGGATCAGGGAGAGACAGAGACAGAGTGACAATATACTGTATTGGGAACAGGGAGAGACCACGTGACAATATACTGTACTGGCAACAGGGAGAGACAGGGTAATAACATACTGTACTGGGAACAGGGAAAGACAGGGTAACAATATACTGTACTGCGAATAGGGGAGAGACAGAATTACATCTCTCTGAACTGGGAATAGATGGAGAAGAACAACACACGATAGTGGGAATATAGAGAGAACACACCGAACTGGGAACAAAGAGAGGCAGAGACACAATACACTGAACTGGAAGAGAGGGAGAGATTGAGTGAGAACATACAGTGTTGGAAGTAGAGACAGAAAGACAGACAACACATTGAAATGGGAATACAGAGTGACAGAGACAGGGAACAGTTAAGCAAGGCGTATGGCAACACACTGAACAGAGTTTAGAGAGAGACAGACTGATATCACACTGAACTGGAAATACAGAGAGACAGAATGACAACACAATGAACTGAGAATAGAGAGAGTGAAAACACACCAAATTGGGAGTAGAGACAAGACAGTGAGACAACACACTGCGCTGAAAATAGAAAGTGACAGCATTACAAGACTCTGAACTGGGAAGACAGAGAGAGATAGAGTGATAACACAGTACTGGGAAGACAGAAAGAGATAGATGTTAACACACAGAACTGGGAAGACAAGAGAGAGATAGAGTGATAACACACAGCACTGGGAGTAGACAGACACTGAGAGACAACACAGTGAAGTGCAAACACAGAGACATCACACTGAACTGGGAATAGAGAGACGGAGAGACAACACAATGAACAGAAAACAGACAGAGACAGAGTGACAGCACACTGACATGGGAACAGAGATTGACAATGAGACAACACACCAAACTGTGGCCAGAGGGACACAGAGTGATGGCACACTGAACTGAGAACTGAGAGAGACAGAGACACAACACATTGAACTGGGAATAGTGACAGACAGAGAGAGACAACACACTGGACAGTGAAGGAAGAGAGGGAGCAGGAGAAATCACATTTGGAACAATAAACTGACCAAGTGAGCAGAAAGTTCAAGGAAATTAGAGGCAGTTTGGGAATAGAACTAGTAAATCTTTTTATTCTTTCTACATTTAAAACACTTAAAATTCTGTCATCTATTGAAGAGGTTAATAAATTAGCTGACTCAGCTAACCGACAGACAAGTATCAGTCAATAACCTGAAACCTGAATAGGACCTCAACAGATGTTAATTACTATTGAAGCTTAACTAGTGAGAGTCACCTCAGCTCTACGGAGAGGGTGTTGAAAGTGCATGATCAGGTCAGGAAGGAGAGAGTAAATCTGGAGTAAGACACAGCCCAAGTGAGTGCATAAATTCAGAGAATTTGGAGGCATCAAGGGAAATCAGTGCAGAGAGTGACATGTGCCTTTTGTTTGGCTCATAGTTTGTAAGGCTTTATTTCAGCAGGATAAGTTCAAGCTCAGGATCCAGGCTTAACACAACAGAGTGACACCACAGGAAGATTAAGTTTATTGGTGGTAATAACTCAATCTTGAATATCTATTTTGGTTTACTTTCAGATTAAAAGTAAATATAGGATTTTTTTAAAAACAGGTTACAAACTAAAAGTCTAGAACTAAGTAAATTAGATAGAGATGCAGAGATAGAGATGTGTTGTAACTGCATGATGTGGGAGTTCATGGACTCCATTGTTCATTGTGACCACATCAGGAGCAAGTGTTGGTTGCTTAAGGAACTCTACCTCAGAGTTGATGCACTGCAGTCTGAGCTTTGAAACACTGTGACGTGTTAGGGAAAGAGTTTCCTGGGTACTATGTGTCAGGATGCAGTCCAACCTCTTAGATTACCTTGAATTTGGACAGTGGTCAGGGACAGGATGGGGTGACTATGAACGAGGCCGGTAAAGGGATCCAGCAGATAGTGCTGAATGAGTCTCTACCTTTCAGCTTGTCTGACACAGGTTTGAGACTCTTGCTCCCAGTGCGGATGAACAAATTAATCATAGACAAGCAACCATTTGTGAGGTGGGAGAAAGAGAAATGTAGTTCTAATTGGATAAAATAGTCAGGGAATGGACACTGTTCTCTGGCCAGGATTGAAAGTCATGTTGCCTGCCTGGTGCCTAGGTTCAGGATATCTCATCTGGGCTACATAGGAGGGGAATGATCCAGTTACTGTGGTCCATGTAGATCCCAAAGACACAAGTGAAAAGAGATTCTGCTCAGGGAATATGAGCAACTAGGGGCTAAATTCAAATATCAGCACCAAAATTCATCATCTCTGGATTATGATCTGAGCCACAAGCAAACTAGCGCAGGGCAAAAGAGATTGGAGGTAGCAGTGTGGCTCAGAGATTAGTTTGGAGAAATGGGTTCTAATTCATGGAACATTCCCACCAGGACTTGGGAAGGAGGGAGAATGGGCTCCACATGAATCATGCTACAACTAGAGTCCTGGTAAATCACATAGCTAGGGTTGTTGGATAGGAAAATTATGAAAAATTAGGTGGTGGGGCAGGGTTCTACAAAGCCTATTGAAGTTTCTAGAACCAGTAATAGGACAGAGTAAAGGAAGGGATCAGGTACAGTAGATAAGGGGGCCAGTTAGTGCATGACTGAGTGTGTTGTACTTAAATATATGCGGTCTACAAAACAAAGTTATTGGGCTTGCAGTACCAATTGAAATTGCTGGGCATGATCCTGTGGGTATCTCAGGAACATGCCTGCAAGGGGATCAGGGCTGGTAACTAAATCTCCAGGGATAATGCATCCGATCGCAAGAACAGGCCGATAGAAGGGGTAGGGCTGCCTTGTTGGTAAGAAATGAAATGAAATTGACAGCAAGAAGTGAGTCACTAGGCGCAGAATCTGTGGTTAGAGTTGTGGAACTGCAAGGGGAAAAGTCTCTGATTTGTGTCACTAACATTATTGAAATAATTAAGTGTACGGCAGTCTCTGTGGGCACTGATTATAAATCGAGCGCACTCCCATCAGTCAACCTGAGCACTATTGCCAGCCGGTGTTGATTAGATTAGATTCCCTACAGTGTGGAAACAGGCCCTTTGGCCCAACAAGTCCACACTGCACCTTGAAGCATCCCACCCAGACCCATCCCTCCACAACCCACACACCCCTGAACACTACGGGCAATTTAGCATGGCCCCTCCACCTAGCCTGCACATCTTTGGAGTGTGGGAGGAAACTGGAGCACCTGGAGGAAACCCACGCAGACACGGGGAGAATGTGCAAACTCCACACAGACAGTCACCCAAGGCTGGAATTGAACCCGGGTCCCTGGTGCCGTGAGGCTGCAGTGCTAACCACTGAGCCAACATGCCACCCCACAACTATTCGTGTTACATATTACCGAGCTGGATGAAGGAACTGAGGGTATTATTGCTATTTTTCCAAATGATAGATAAGTGAAGGGAGGATACACAATGACTTGGTCAGGCTAGAAGAGGGAGGGGCAAAGAGGGGCGGATGGAATACAATGTGGGAACATGTGAGGTTAGGCACTTTGGTAGGAAGAACCGAGGGGCACGCTGTTTTCCTAAATGGGGAAAGGTTCCCGAAATCTGAAACCAGGTTGGGAGTCCTGGGATAATAAGGTGTGGAGCTGGATGAACACAAGCAGCATCAGAGGAGCAGGAAAGCTGATGTTTTGGGCCTCGACCCTTGTTCGGAAATGGGGGAAGGGAAGAGGACTCAAATAAATAGGGAGAGGGGGGAGGCAGATAGAAGATGGATAGAGGAGAAGATAGATGGAGAGGACACAGAGAGGTCAAACAGACAGGGATAGAGCCAGTAAAGGCGACTGTAGGTGGAGAGTTAGGGAGGAGATAGGTCAGTCCAGGGAGGATGGACAGGTCAAGGGGTCGGGATGAAGCTAGTTGGTAGGAGATGGGGGTGGGGCTTGAGGTGAGAGGAGGGGATAAGTGGGAGGAAGGACAAGTTAAGGAGGTGGGGACAAGCTAGGCTGGTTTTGGGATAGTAGGAACTGCAAACGCTGGAGAATCTGAGATAACAAGGTTTTCGGCTGGATGAACACAGCAGGCCAAGCAGCATCAGAGGTGCAGGAAGGCTGACCTTTCGGGGCTAGACCCTTTTTTTCTGAAGGAGGGTCTAGGCCCAAAATGTCAGCCTTCCTGCTCCTCTGAGGCTGCTTAGCCTGCTGTGTTCATCCAGCTCTATACCTTGTTATCTCTGCTTTTGGGATGTGATCAGGGGATGGGAGATTTTGAAGCTTGTGAAGTCCACATTGATACCCTTGGGCTGCAGGGTTCCCAAGCAAAATATGAGATGCTGTTCCTGCAGCTTTCGGGTGGCATCATTGTGGCAATGTAGGAGGCCAAGGACAGACGTGTCGTACAAGGAGTCGGGGGGGGGAGGTGTTGAAATGTTTCGCAACTGGGAGGTGCAGTTGTTTGTTGCGAACCGAGCGGAGGCGTTCCACAAAGCAGTCTCCAAGCTTCCACTTGGTTTCCCCGATGTACAGGAGGCCACAACAGGAACAGCGGATGCAGTATACCACATTAGCAGATGTGCAGGTGAACATCTGTTGATGTGGAAGTCTTCTTAGGGCCTGGGATGGTGGTGAGGGGGTAGGGGCAGGGGCAGGTGTAGCACTTCCTGCGGTTGCAGGGAAAAGTGCCAGGGGTGGCGGGGCTGGAGGGGAGTGTGGAGTGGACAAGGAAGTCATGGAGAGTGATCCCTCTGGAAAGCAGATAAGGGTGGGGAGGGAAAAATGTCTTTGGTGATGGGGTCAATTGCAGATGGCGGAAATGTCGTAGGATGAAGCGTTGGATCCGGAGGTTAGTGGGGTGGTACATGAGGATGATGGGGATTCTGTTTTGGTTGTTATTGCGGGGAGGGGATGTGAGGGATGAGTTGCGGGATATACGAGAGACACGGTCAAGGATGTTTTCGACCACTGTGAAGGGGAAGTTGTGGTCCTTGAAGAACGAGGACATCTGGGATGTCCAGAAGTGGAACGCCTCATCTCGGGAGCAGTTGCAGTGGAGGCGAAGGAATTGGGAATAGGGGATGGCTTTTTTTGCAGCAAGCTGGGTGAGAGGAGGTGTATTTTAGGTAGCTGTGGGAGTTGGTGGGCTTGAAATGGATATTGGTTTCCAGGTGGTTGCTAGAGATAGAAACAGAGGTCCAGGAAGGAGAGGGAGGTATTAGAGAAGGTCCAGGTGAACGCAAGTTTGGGGTGGAAGGTGTAAGTGAAGTGGATGAACTGTTTGAGCTCCTCGTGGGTGCACGAGGTGGCGCCGATGCAGTCATCAATGTAATAGAGGAAGAGCTGGGGGAAGAGGGCCAGTGTGGCTATGGAAGAGGGATTGTTCCATGTAACCTACAAAGAGGAAGACATAGCTTGGGCCCATGTGGGTACCCATGGCCACCCCCATTGTCTGTAGGAAGTTGGAGGAATTGAAGAAGTTGTTAAGGGTGGGAGTCCTGGCTCATGATTCTCTCAACGTTAACATGCAGGCTCAGTTGGCAGTTAGGAAGGTAAAAGCAATGTTAGCGTCCAAGACAGCTGAATACAAGAGCTGCTGGGGCTGTATAAGGCTCTGGTCAGACTGCATTTGCAATATTGTGAGCAGTTTTGGTCCCTACATGTAAAAGATGATGATAGCATTGGAGACAATCCAGAGGAAGGATTACAAAATGATCACAAGGATGAAGGGCTGGTCATCTGAGGAGCAGCTGAGGTCTTTTTGAGTCTATATTTGATGGCATTTAGAAGGGAAGGACCAATTCTGATTGAAACTTTCGGGAGGCCTGGATCGAGTAGATGTGGAGAAGATGTTTCCCTCTGGTGGGAAAGACTCTGTCCTGAGGGCGTGGTCTGAGTGAAGCAATGACCTTTTGGAACTGAGATGAGGAATTTCTTCAGCCTGAGGGTGGTGAATTTGTGTCACAGAGGACGGTTGTAGTGAAGTCATTGAGTGTAATTACAACAAATTCTTGGCTATTAAGGGATTGAGGGTTACCGGGAGAAGGCAGGACAGAGGTTTCCCAACTACCATCTCCCCATCCCCCCCCACCCCCCCCCCAGCCATTCAGCCAAGATAGAATGGTGGACCAGATTCAATAGGCTGAATGGCCAAATTCTGGGCCAATAACTTATTCTCTTATGAACAGAGTGACAATACACCAATGCTACTGGAAGTTGAAAGGATGTTATTTGCTTCAATGAGCACGCAGAGAGCACTGTATGAAAGAATTAGTGGAGTGGAGAGAGTGATGGTTAAGGAAGACGAGACTGAGACTGAGGGTTCAACTGGTTGAATTCAAGGCAGGCTGATTATCGTGAAAGAATGTGAAAGGTGCGTCATTCCTCAGCTGTTCTCATGCTGCTCAAGTTAATCACCACCGTTTGTCGACTGGTGTGATTTCTGCATTTGGAATAAGCTGAGGGAAGAATTCTAACCATAACACAGAGCTAAATCCACAAACACCACATATTCCTGGAACAAGCCTAACAAAACGAGCAAATCCTGAGCTCAACCAGTTACAAACGGGTTTAACAATTTGGCAGACAGCTGCACCACAAAATAGTCAGACACCTGTCCGACATCCTCACGCAATTATAGCTTACAGGCAATGTCCCTGAAACCACAACCAAAAACACAAATTGCTGGAAAAGCTAGCATCTGCGGACAGAAATCCGAGTTAACTAGTCAGGTTCAGTGACCCTTAGAACTCAACGGGTGGCCCAAGAAATCACCATCTCTGTCCCCAGGTATGTCCCGGCCCCATTGGCAGGACAGACCTAGCGGGGTGGAGGCACAGTGCCAATACAGTTGGGAAAGAGCTGCTGGGCAAGCTCAACATTATCTCCAGAATTCATGAAATCTCCACGTTATCAGATTAAACATGTGCAGGGAAACCACCTACTGATTACCAAACACTACCCTGCTCGAAGCCGGTACGCCATCTACAAGGCACACTTGCCTGGATGTGTGCTGCTCCAACAACACTTGAGTTTGACACAGTCCAGGGCTAAGCTGTCTGCTTGACTGGCACTACATTTACTCCCTCCAACACAGACACTCAGTAGCAGCTGTTAGGTACAGTCTACAACATGTAGTGCAGAAATTCACTGAAGGTCCTTAGACAGCACCTTTCGTAACCACTTCCATCTAGAAGGACAAGGGTAGCAGATATATGGGAACACCACCACTCCAAGTTCCCCTCCAACTCACTCACCATCCTGACTTGGAAATATATCGTCATTCCTTCACTGTCACTGAGTCAAAATCCTGGAACTCCCTCCCTAATGGCATTGTGGGTCAACCCACAGAACATGGAATGCAGCGGTTCAAGAAGGCAACTTGCCCCGACTTTCTCAAGGGGGCAACTAGGGATGGGCAATACAACAATCCTCCATCCCATGAAACGATCGAGCAAAAGTTCTCTATCAAAATAAAATTTCCACCTGCACAAACGTTTTGAACAGCCGTTTCCATACCTTCACATTGTTCATGTTCATTATGTTCCCGCAGTCATCCATGTATTGCTTCAGGTCTCTGTCCTGGAACAGAGTTAACAGTGAATATCAAGGCAGGCAATTGTTAGATTCAAGTCATCGGAGATTCCCCCCTCCACCCCACCTTGAGACTGTGTGTGTGCGCGTGTGCGTGTGCGTGTGCATGCGCCTACACCTGTGGGGATCACGTGAGTATGTGATGGAGAGTGCAACTGAGAGGTTACCAGAGACATTAAGTCAAGTGGTGTGGAGGAGCCAAATGAAGATTTTACCTAAAGTATGTTAGTGTTCAGCAGTTTAGCACCAATTCCAGGATTCCACAACTGTCCCAGTGGGCCAGATATTAGTGAATGCAACCCCACTTTTGAAGAAAGCATTAAATGAAAAACGGAGCTATTGGCCAGCTATCCTGGCATTAGTCATTGATTTCCTCCTCAATCTATTAGTGAGGAAGTGATAAAGCATTCCAAATGATAACAGAGACTTGACATGGTTTATAACAGGAAAACTGCATTTGACTAAAATAGAGGTTTTAAAGATATAAAAAGCTGGGTAGATAAATGGGAACCAGCAGATGTAGTATACTCAGATATTCAGAAAACTGTCGCGAAGGTGTCTCAAAATTTTTTGTGGCCAAGGTTAAGCTTAATGGAGAAAAGACAGAGGATTAGAAAATAATAAGAAAAAAAATTCAGTGTGACTACAGAGAGTACAATAAGAATCGGTGCTGGGGCTTTGGCTATTTAAACTGTACATCTATTATCGGAGTGGTGGTACTGAATTTAAGACCTCCAAGCTCACTGGTAGAACTTAACAGCTACAGCAACTCACCAATAGTCCTCATACAGCACTTTGATAACCCAGGAGCACTTCCATCTAGAAGGAGAAGGGCAGCAAATACATAGGAACACCAAGATTCCCCCCGACCACTCACCACACTGACTTGGAAATATATCGCTGTTCGTTCAGTGTCACTGGGTCAAAATCCTGGAATTCCCTCCCTAAGGGCACTGTGGGTCAACCCGCAGTGGACTGCAGTGGTTTAAGGAGGCAGCTCACCCCCACCATTACAAGGACAATTAGAGACAGGCAAAAATAAGCTGTATCTGCAGCCTTTGTCCTTCCACTTGGAAACAGTCGTAGGTTCGGAAGGTGCGGTCCGAGGATTTTGGCATTTCTGCGGCCAGTGAATTTCTACATTGATGTACTGGATAAGGAATAACAAGGATATTGTTTCAAAAGTGTGGAAGGTGGCATAAAGGGAAGAGTGAGGCATTATAAGGACATTGACAGCAAAAGCAGCAGTAGCAGGACTAGGAGCGAGCTCTGGAGGGGTGCTGGATGATTCTCCCACACAACGGTCACAGGCTCTCAGCAGTTCTCGGGAATACTGATGGAAGTACTGTCCTGGCCAATATTGTGCCAACCAGCAGCCCCACTGATCAGATGGACAGACAGCATCTGGGGCCTGAAACAATGTTCATTTGAGGACAGATCACATAGTCACTGCTCTAGGCAGATTTGTTATGGTAGAGTGGTTCAGAGTGAATCACATGGCCATAACAGAAATCTGTTGGCATAGAATGGATTGCAGACTCCGTCCCATATTTGTGTAGAAAGGACCACAGAAACACTATCCCTGACAGAAATCTGTTGGTACAGAGTGTGATGAAGATCTGTTGGCTTGAAGGATACCAGAGTAGATTACTATCTCATTGTCTCTGATAGTGCAGATGGGATGAGAGGGAATCACCTCGTCATTGTCCCTGGCGGAGCTCTGTTGGTGTAGAAAGGATTAGAACAAATTTGTAGCAGTCCGCAGGGGAAAGGTGGGTGGGTGTGTCAGTGGTAGCAGGTTTCGGGGAGACAGTATTGGGGGGGCTAGCAGTAACTTGGTAACTGACATTCTCTTACCAAGTATTCGAAGACCAGAGTTAGTGATTTCTCAGTGTGGATGATGTCATGTAGTGTCACTACATTGGCATGTTTTAGCTCCTTCAACAAGGACACTGTAAACAGAAAGATTCAAGTGAGTCTTCACACAACAATCTGCCCTCCACTTCGCCCAGTCTCTGAGCGTTCCACCCAAACTGAGCTGCCTCTTATTTCAGACCTTTGACCCATCATCCATGCCCCCACATTCCTCCTCTTAGCTAGCTATCCCTGTCTTTATCTGTCCATCTCTGACTTTGTTCACCCAAAATCTAATGGCTATGTAGTTTAGTATCTCTACCCTGGCCTCTTCTCAACATTGAAATGAACTGAGGCACAGTCACAGGTACCCCTTTGCTCCCAGCCTGTCTCCTTCACTCCATCCAGTAATCTGAAGGTAGATCAGAGAGGCACTCCTCATGTCCTTCAGCTTGGCACAGACTGTTCCATTGCAGGTCACACTCTGCACTGAGCAAACCCACCTCTGAGTAGCTTCCGGTGGCGACAGGAGTGCAGATTGGGATAGGACAACATTAGCCAGTCCAAGCTAAGGAACTGTCCTAGTCCATCCATTATCAGTGCTGCGGTGAGGAAAGCACACTAACATCTCTACTTCCTCAGAAGGCAAAGGAAATCCAGCATGTCAACAATGACTCTTCGCAATTTTTATAGGTGACCCCAGAGAAAACATACAGATGCATCACGGCATGATATGGCAAGTGCCGTGCCCAAGTCTGCAAGAAATTTCACAGTTGTGAATGCAGCCCAGTCCATCTCTCAAACCAGCCTTCCTTCCATTGACTCTATCTAGATTTCTCACTGCCTCAGAAAAGCAACCCACATAATCAAAGGCTCCTCCCTTTCCAGTTATATTCTCTTCCACCCTGTTCCATCGAGCAGATGATACGAAAATTTGGAAGAGCGTGCCAACAGATTCAAGAACAGCTTCCTCCCTGCTGTTATCAGACTTAGGAACGGACATCTCATATTACAATTGATCTCTCTGCACCTTCTCTGCAGCTGCAACATTATATTTTGCATTCTGTTCCATTATGCTGATGTACTTACATTTGTCTGGATAGCATGCATATCTGATTTGATTTATTGTCACGTGTATCTGAGTACAGTGAAAAGTTTCGTTTGTGAGCAGTGATAGTAAGCGAGGATATACAGATCATAGAGTGCATGGACAGAATGAGGAATACTGGTTACACTGCACAGGAGCTGTGCGAGGCAAGATCAACATTAACAAGACCAACATTATTTGAAGTTAGAGAATGCTAGCCTTCATTGCTCAGAACATTGAGTGTACGAGTTCGGACATCATGTTGCAGGATATTAGTGAGGCCACTTTTGGAATACTGTGTACAGTTCTGGTCACCCTGCTGTAGGAAGGGTGTTATTAAATTGGAGGGGGTTCAGAAAAGGTTTACAAAAGATTTAGCCAGGGCTGGGGGGGGTTTGCGTTATAAGGAGAGGCTTGGACTTTTATCGCTGGAGGTTGAGGGGTGGCCTTATAGGGGTTCATAAAATCATGAAGGGCATAGGTTAGGTGAATAGCCAAGGTCTTTTCCAAAACCAGATGGCATAGGTTTTAGGTGAGAGGGGTAAGATTTAAAAGGTACCCGAGGGGTAATTTTTTTCACACAGAAGGTGGTTCCTCTGTGGAATGAACTGCGAGAAGATGCAGCTACAGTTACACTGCCTAAAAGAAATCAGGATAAGTACGTAAATAGGAAAGGTTTAGAGGGATATGGGCCAAATGCAGGCAGATGGGGAACAAAACCAGAAGTTGCTGGAAAAGCTGAAGCAGGTCTGGCAGCATCTGCGAAGGAACAAAATGAAAAGTTAACGTTTCAGGTCTGGTGACCCTTCAGGTAAATGGGGCTAGATTAATTTGGGAAACTTGGACAAGTTGTGGTGAAGGGAGTTTCAGTTCTGTATGACTCAGTCTGTGGTGGGGTGAAGGCAGTAAAGGTCCCAGAAAGCCAATTAGTGGAGGATCCAACTGGAGCCAATCTATACATGCTTCCAGAAGCCTATCAGGCAGAGTTACACCTCACAGGTCTGGGTTGAGGAGACATCATTGGTTTTATTATCCAGCAGGAGGATGGGGAGCCCACCTTGACACAGAAACAAACAAGAACAGAATCTTCCTCAGGGTGCACTCATACCTTCCCGAATGGCTGTGCAGGGTGCCCCTTCCTCATGTTCCAGGCGAATCTCTTTCAGTGCGACCAGATTATCGGTCAGCTTACTCCTGCCCTTGAACACTGTGGCGTATGTGCCCTGGAAGCAAGGCAGATGTTAGAGCGTGACAAAACAATGTGGACAGTTCTATACTGGCCTGGCCACACACTGGGAGAACGAAATGCTTCAATGGTCTGGGTATTTTGCCGTGGAAACAGATCAAATAAAGACACGCGGCCTATAAGTTACACAGGGCCATGATGGACAGTTTACTGAGAGCTCTAACAGCTAGTATCACGGTGTTGCTGGTGAAGAAAAGGCTGTGAATATTGTGACAGTACACTTGCAGAAATAAAAAAGCTGGTTGGCATTTTCAAATTTGGGCTCTGAGTTTGCGCTCACAACCAGTCTGTTACAGTGCGGGACTGGAGGAACGCAGCTCGTCAGGCAGCACCACAGGAAGCAGGAGAGTCGGCGTTTCGTGTCGGCATCCTTTGTCAGGCTGTTCCCACAGCAGTGAGACAGGAGAAAGGCAAGTAGCAGCACCCAAGTGGATCTGCATGATGGGGGCAAAGCTGGTCAGAAACTAGCCACAGGACTCACTCCAGTACCAGGGTGGAGTCGGCCTGGCTCAGTTACCAGGGAGATATGTAGAGCTGGCAACTCGGGAACAGAGCTACAGAGCAGGGACCGAAGACAACAGACTCAATATTCAGCCGAAAAATCTTAAGAGGACAAAAGAAGGGGCAGGGTAACGTGGGAGGGAAGAAGTGGAGGCTGAGTTAAATGTTTTTAAATGTACATTTTCTGACCTTTTGGGACAAGTTATTCCAACCGCAAACAAAATCTTTGTTTGAAAAAACAGGCAAAATTAACAAGGAAGACAAAAACAAAAGCAACATTGGAGAAAATCACAGCCCACCCCGACTGGATGACCCCAAAGATATAGGGAGGCCACAGAGTCTGCTCCCCTATGGCTGACGTGTCCCTCAATCCCATTCTCCTGCCTTCTCCCCATAACCTTCCATCCCTTTACCAATCACAAACCTGTCTATTTCTGTCTTAGAGACAGTCAGTCACATGGGGGGGGGGGGGTGTGGGTGGGGATAGTGGTGGTGATGGTTTTGCATACCTCTCCCAGTTTATCCAGCTTGACATAAGTTTCCAGTTTTCCAAACCCAATTTCTGACTGGTGAAGGAAAGAACACAAAGGTCAGTTTTTGCTTGTTTCAAGAGTCACATTTGATGCCGTTCACGCACAGTGTGCACACTCATTCAACAATGATGACCAGCACACAATGTGACAATCCCAGACTCACGCTCGCACACATGCACACACTCGGGCGCACACTCACTCGCCCGCTATCTCACTCTCCCTCGCACTCTCTCATACTCCCTCGCAGTCTTTCTCACTGTCGCACACTGAGCTGGTCAGGTTTTTGTGTCTGTTCCACAAACAGCAGCTCTCACCGCCTCCTTTCGCAGCTCTTTTCAGCCTCAGCAAACCACCCAAGATCTCCGGTTACCCTGAAGATCCAGAGATATCGGTAATGCATTTTGGGCAAGGTAACCCATTAACTTTATCCTGTTTAAAACTGCAGAAAGTACGGAGGGCCGCTCGGCCTACTGTGTGTATGCTGGCTTTCTGAATGAGCAATTCATTTTGTACCACTTCGCTGATTTCTCCCCCATTGCTCTGTACAGACAATTAGCCAAATCCCACTCGAGTGAACCTGCCTTCCGCACACCCCCACCCCGACACTCTCAGACAGGAACTAACTTACTCATTCATCAACCTCTACATTCTTACATTTTTTTCTGTCTCCAGTCACTCACTAACCTGCTCTACATACCCTCACACCTATTAAATAGACCAATTAGCACACTAACCAATCCGCTGTGACAAATCCCTGCTTCTCTCCCCATAGGTCTTGTTGGAGGTGCTGAGTTTCTCCAGCACTTTCTGGTTTTCTACAATCCCACTGCCCATTCATCAATCCCAGACCTCGGGGTCCTTTGGACCCGAACCAAATCCCAGATCTGGGCATCCTGGGCTTTGCCTCTCAGAGATATTCTTGGCATTCCCTGTTCTGCTATTGTCTCAATCACATTGACCTGTCTGTCCTCTGCTTTCTTCATGGGCCAGGTTTTATATCGCAGGCATGCACACACATCAAAAGCAGAATGTTGTCCACAAAAACACAACGCAAATATAAAGTCAACAACGAGAAGACAAAAGAATGTTTACAAGAAATCTCCAATTAGGCAGGTGCTTACTTCTACTTGTTTATGGGATTAGAGCAGGATTTATTGTCCATCCCTAATTGCCCAGAAGGCACGTTAGTGTCAACTTCATTGCTGTCGGTCTGGAGTCACATGTTGGCCAGATCAGGTAAGGATGGCAGTTTCCTTCCCCAGAAAACAATTAGTAAACCAAATGGGGTTTGAAACAACAATTGGTCATAGTTACGCAGTCATTATTAGACCGGCTTTCTATTGTAGATCTTTATTGAATTCAGATGCCTGTTCTGCTAAAGTGGGCTTTACAGCCATTTTCCTGGACTATAAACCTAGGTTCTGGATTACTCAGCCGTTACCTGTACAACATGGTTAACCTGCAAACTCAAAATCGGATGTAGTAACTGTAATGGCTTCTGTCGCTGAATAGCCAGTGGACTCAGCAGATTTTGGGGCAGAGGGGACAGATTGCTGCATTCTGGATCTCTGGCTGTACCACTGTTACTCACTGCATAGCACACTGTTTGCTGCTTTCAGCTCTCTCTTCGTGTTATAAATGCAGCAGTCATTGGCACTATAGAAACAGTGTAGTTACGACTGTTATAAATACTGTATTGTCAGCAATAGCTTAGTCATAGAGGCACAGAAAAGGTGTGGATGCGAAGAGCCACTGAGGTGGGGGGAGTGTACTGATGGAGGCGAGGTTAGTGGCGAAAGGGAGACGGTAGTAGGAGAGAATCGTGTGGTGGGGAGGGTGGGATGGGTGTTGTGGTGTATTGGCAAAGGGGAGGGCGTAGTGATGGGGGAAGGCATAGTGACAGAGGGGAGGGTAGTGATGGAGGGGACAGTGTAGTGGGGGGTAGGATGTTGGGGGGAGGGTGTAGTGGCAAGGGAAGAGTGTGGTGAGAGGGTTTTGTAGTGGAGGGGAGGGCGCAGTGGGTGGAGGGGAGGGCGCAGTGGGTGGAGGGGAGGGCGCAGTGGGTGGAGGGGAGGGTGCAGTGGAGGGGAGGGCGCAGTGGCGGGGAGGGAAGTGGCTCTTCGCATCCACACTGGTCAAAAACAATGACCTAACTAATCTAATCCCATTCTCCAGCACTGGCACCCTATTCCTGTATACCTTGCTATCACAGTGAACGTCTAAACACTGAGGTCAATGTTATGCGGGGCTCTCCCTCTACCACTCTTACAGGCACCACCCTCTGGATGAAAACATTTTTCCTCGCATCTCTAAACCTCCCACTCCTTACCTTAAATCTATGACCCTGCGTCATTGATCGCTCCATCAATGGGAAAGGTTTCTTCCTGTCCACTCTATCTCCCCCCTTCATAATTTTGTACATCTCAGTCTCCTCTGCTCCAAGGAAAACAACTCCAGTCTGTCTAATCTCTCTCCACAACTGAAACGGTCTAGCCCAGGCAACATCCTGGTGAACCTTCCCTGCACCCTCTCCAGTGCTATCACATCACTCCTATAATGTGGATTCCGCAACTGCACACAGTACTCTAGCTGTAGCCTAACCAACATTTTATACAGTTCCATCATCATCTCCCCGCTCTATGCCTCAGCTAATACAGGCAAGTATCTGTCTTAAACGACTCCTTACTCTGAAATAAACCCCCTGGTCCTAGGAGCTCCTAGGAAGTGAAGGGTGTTAGGAGGGAGGGCAGAATATGCTGAGTAGGTAGACAGTGGTGGGGAGGGAGGGTGGAGTGTACTGAGGTGGGATGTGAGTGAGGGGTTGTACTAGGGATATGGGGTGCAGTGAGGGAGGGAGGATGTGGTGAGAGAGGGGAGAGTGCAGTGACGGAGGAGAGAGGGCAATAGCGGAGGTGGAGTGTGATGACAGTGTAGAGTGCGTAGTAGGGAGGGGAGAGTGTAGTGAGTTGGGGGGAGTGTACTGATGGAGGCGAGGTTGGTGGCGAAAGGGAGACGGTAGTCGGAGAGAATCGTGTGGTGGGGAGGGTGGGATGGGTGTTGTGGTGTATTGGCAAAGGGGAGGGCGTAGTGATGGGGGAAGGCATAGTGACAGAGGGGAGGGTGGTGATGGAGGGGACAGTGTAGTGTGGGGTAGGATGTTGCAGGGGGAGGGTGTAGTGGCAAGGGAAGAGTGTAGTGAGAGGGTTTTGTGGTGGAGGGGAGAGTGCAGTGGGCGGGGGAGCACTGTGGCGGCGGGGAGGGTGTACTGGTAGGGAGTAGTGACGGGGCAGGGGTTATGACACTAGTACACGACACTGGTTACACACTATTGGTCCGAGTGATTGTGTAATACAGGTGTGTACACAACACTGGGACAGGACACAATGCTTGTCCATTCAGTTTGAATCAACAACACCAGCTCACAATGCAGTGATGTGAGCGTGTGGCAGTCATGCAGCCTTGGAAAGGGAGGGATGGTTCATTATTCCTCTCTCTGTGCTGTGCTCAGTACCCACAACCCCTCCCCAACAACTGCTGCTTTCCACCAGAGTAACTCCCATTCCAAACAGCAGCTACACAATAGCTTGTACTTGGAAATACTTTGATCTCTATTTTGTGTGACCCCACTCCATGACAATGTGCTTCTCACAGCAGTCTGTAATGTCACTGGAATTGACAGGCTCTAGAATAATGGTCAGGGAAGTAATCCTGGAGGGGAGTGTGATCACAGTCAGCTCTGTTGACTTTGTCCCAATCTACAGTGTGTGACTCCAGACCACACAACAGTGCGGCAGAGTCTGAACCACCTGAGAAGACCAAGAGAGCCACCCATTTCAGATTGGGCAATAAATACACTACGACAGGGACACGGAGAGAGCAGGGCCTGTGTCTACTCTAAGGCCCATCTAACCAATCAGTCCCACACCCTGAATTGAAATGAACAGCTTTAACAGGCCATTCTGTCCTTCTCCAAGCTATACCTCTCTCCCTCTCCCAGTCTCACCTATTCAGCCAGGGCCCCTCTCCAATCACAGCGAGCTGCACTCACCAGGGAAGCTCTCCGTAGACGGCGGCTCATGGGTTTGTCAAAAGGAACACTGTTTGTGGCAAATTTCTCGAGGTAAGCCTCTGGGAGGCGGAGATCCGCCGGAAGGGAGAGACGTTTGGTCACATCCTGGCCGGCAGAGAGCACACAGTTAGATTCTCTCTCGGAAAGAGAGCCATCCACCATTCAGTCACCAGCTTTACAGAAACAAAAGAACCTCAACCCCTGCCCCCCCAACCTTGACCTCCCTCAGCCCCAAACCCACAAACTCTCAGAGTCAAGCCCGTCCATCCAGGCCAAATAGGTGCTGGATAAACTCTCCCAGCACACTGTGTTCTGTCAAAGACACTGGACAGACTGAAGGCAGCACTTGTCACTTCCAGAGGAAAAGGGCAAAGGGCAATTTCTCAACAAGCAGGATTAGCCTGCTCCCAAATGCCATCCTCGCCAAAGCTCCCTGCCCATAGGGACTGGCATCCAGGCACACTGTGCCCTGCCCCCCCCCCATGCCAGGGAGCACTCTGCTGCCCAGGAGTTGGATTTAACAGGAATGGGATGGCTGAGTAAAGATAGGGAGGTCTCTACAAACCTCATCCTTTGTTTACTCTTGAGAGTCGAGATGGAGAGATAGAGATCGAAGGAGGGAATGGGAATGACAGGAAGAGGTAGAAGGATTGGGAGGGGGAGCACAGAGACAAAGGGGAGAGGGTTGGTAACACCCACTCAGTGGGAGGCACTTCCCTGTGGGTAGAGGCAGAGGCTATGCCCACATGCTCAAACCCTGCCTGAGGCTGAGCTAGCCCTATCAGAGGGCAACAGTACCAGTCTGCGTGGAGAGGGGCGTCCTGGGCTACAAGTGCCTCAAGGTGTTGGCTCTGCCAGAGACACAGCCACAAGCACCCAGTTGACAGGGTACAGCAGATGGGTGCCTGGGGTTGAGGAGTTTGCTTGGCAGAGCAAGCAGGAACAAGAGCGTGCCCTTTCACTGACACCAGTTAGCAAGAGCTGGCACTGTAGGGCTGCTCCCTCTCGACTGGTATGCAATGCCTAGCAATCCCAGACCTCGGAGACCGGTTCCTCAGACAGGGAGGAGGAGTGGGGAGGAGGGGAAATTAGGAAGAGCAAGGTAATGGAGTGTAACGCACCCCTCACAGATCCCCATGGGAGTCTCGGAGACAGGAAGCGTCATCTTGGGCTGTAGTCCTAGTACAGACAGTCACTCTGCCCATATCCCCCAGTGCCACAGGAGCCGAGAGCATGCATCCCTCATCCCTCTCACCCTGAGACACAGCCCACCAAATCCATGTCATCCCATTCAAACTGGGAATCCAGAAACCGAGGAGCAACAATACCCATTCCCAACATTCGACAAAATAAACTTCAATGACAAAACATTTCTTATTACACCAAGCACACATCACAGAAAAGGAGCTGCCGGAAGTGTTAAAGGTAGAGAAATCTCTGAGACCTGATGAAGGAAAGGAAGCCGCAGAAGAAATTGCAGGGCTCCTAGCTGGGATATTTGTGCCATTGATAGCCACCGCTGAGGTACTGAAACACTGGAGGGTGGGTAACGTTGTGGCAATATTTATGAAAGGCTGCGAGGTTAAGCCAGGGAACTATTGACTGGTGAACCTAATGTCTGTGGAGAGGATTCTGAGAGATAGATCTACATATATTTGGAAAGGGAAGGACTGACTAAGGTTGGTCTACGTGGCTTTGTGAGCAGGAATTCATGTCTCACAAATTAAATTGATTTTTTCTTTGAAGACATGACCAAGAGGATAGATGGAAGTAGAATGGTAGGTGTTATCTACGTGGACATTATTAAGGGTCTTGACATGGTTCCATGTGGTCGAATGGTTAGAAAGGTTAGAACACATGAGATCCAGGGAGGGCTAGCCAGTTGGATACAAAATTGGCTTGATGGCAGGAGACAGAGGCTGGTGGTGGAGAAGGCCTGCGATTAGTGCTGTGCTGCAAGGATCGGTGCAGGGTCCAATGTTGTTTGTCATTTATGTAAATAATTTGGATTAGAATATAAGGGGCACAGTTAGTAAGTTTGTGGATGACACCAGAGTTGGTGATATAGGGGACAGTGATGAATGTTACCTAAGATTACAATGGGATCTTGATTCACTGGGCCAGTGGGTGGAGGAATGGCAGACG
Organism: Stegostoma tigrinum; assembly: GCF_030684315.1. Taxonomy (NCBI): domain Eukaryota; kingdom Metazoa; phylum Chordata; class Chondrichthyes; order Orectolobiformes; family Stegostomatidae; genus Stegostoma; species Stegostoma tigrinum. The sequence continues at coordinate 67,914,316 of NC_081364.1, read as the reverse complement.
GATGTTAATTCAGATAAATACAAGGTGTTGCATTTTATGAAGTCAAACCAGGGCAGGATTTAAAACAGTTAATGGTAGGGTCCTGGGGAGTGTTCCTGAACAGAGACAAGTAGGGGTTTGGGTACATGGTTTCTTGAAAGTGACAGGTAGGCAGGATGATAAAGGCGGCGTTTTGCACACTTGCCTTCATTGATCAGAGCACCAGGTACAGGAGTTGAGATGCCTTTTTCTCACGTTTACAGGGTTCAAAGCTAAAGAGTACAATTTTAAGGTGAGAGGGGAGAGATTTGAAAGGGAACTGAGGGGCATTTTTTTTCCCACACAGAGGGTGGTGCATGTATCAATCAAGCTGCCAGAGGACGTGGTAGAGGTAGGTGCAGTTACAACATTTATAGGACATTTGGACAGGTAAATGTATAGTTAAGGTTTAGAGGGATATGGGGCAAACACAGGGAAACGGGACTAGTTCAGTTTCATAAATCTGCCAAAATCAAGGATATCACTGAGCAGCTGCAAGACATCTTTCTGTGGCAGGTGACAAGAAATGATGTTCCACATTGGTACGAGATTGTAGGAGGGTCATAGGCAGATTGCAGGGAGCTAGGTTCAGGAGACTGAAAGACTGGACCTGCAGAGCTGTGATAGGTCAGGATAACCAACAGTGCTACATGGGCAGGAGGACTGAGTGGTGGAACATGTGGCTGGGGACCTGGTGTCGGGGACGGGGTGGGAGCGTGGTGACTGCTGGCACAGTGGGAGCCGTGCTGGGGAAGGCAGGACCCATACAGTTGGGACAGTCTGTACCCAAACAGGTCAGAGATAATGGGAACTGCAGATGCTGGAGAATCCAAGATAATAAACTGTGAGGCTGGATGAACACAGCAGGCCAAGCAGCATCTCAGGAGCACAAAAGCTGACGTTTCGGGCCTAGACCCTTCATCAGGCCCGAAACGTCAGCTTTTGTGCTCCTGAGATGCTGCTTGGCCTGCTGTGTTCATCCAGCCACACAGTTTATTATCTTGTACCCAAATAGGTCTTGGGTAAGTATCTGGCTGGGAGATTGTCAGTGCCACTAAAACTGGCACAGGGATAGGAAGCTGGCCGCAAATATTATGACAGTCTCAAAAAATATAAATATCAGGAAGTTTAAAGGAGTGTGTAAAGCACAGGGATGAAGTGAAAAATGAAATTAGAAAAGCAAAGAGAAGATACAAGAAAATATCAGCAGGTTAAAAAGATGTTTAATCAGTACATTGAGAGGAGGACTAGGGAAAGTGTTGGGGTTATTAGTAATGTACAGGATAATTTGTGTGTGGATGCAGAAAATGTGGATGGGTTCTTAAAAGGTATTTTAACTCCGTCTTCGCATGGGAGAGTATAGGGGCAAGATTTTTCTTCACACAGAGGACGGTATGCACATGGAACGAGCTGCCACTGGAAGTGATTGAGGTCAGTACATTAACAACATTTAAAAGGCATTCGGATGAATACATGGATAGGAAAGGTTTAGAAGGATATGGGACAAGTGCAGGGAAATGGGGTTAACGTGGATAGACATTTTGGGTTGGCATGGACCTGTTTAGGCTGAAGGGCTGGTCTCTGTGCTGTCTGACTCTATGAACAGCCAGTGGGGGGGGTGGTGGTGCAGATTCTCAGAATAAATTTAAGGCTGGGATGAGGAGGAATTTTTTCTGTTGGAGGGTTACAAGTAATTAGAACTTCCGGCCACAGAGAGCTGTGGGGGAGGGTCCTTGTGTATATTGAAGGCTGAAATAGATAGATTCTTGATCAGTCCAGGAAATCAACGGTTATGGGGAAAGGGCAGGAAAGAGGACATGAGGAACGTCACATCAGACATGATCCTATTGAATGGTGGAACAGGCTCGAGGGCGCAGATGGCCTACTCCTGTTCCCGTTTCTTACAGTCTCATGGTCAAAGGAGTGGGAAGATGCAAAACTTTTAAAGAAAGGGGGATGCCAAATGATAGATTAAATAGGGTTAGTAAGAAGGGTAGTACTGAAGGGGCTGGCCAAATCACTTAGGATCCATAACTTTAAAGAAAGCCAGATAGGAAGTAACAGGTTAGGATCATTTTCCAATCCTCACTAGCCACAGGCAAGGTAACAGAGGAGTGGAGATCTGCGAACGTTGTACTGTTATTCAAAAAGGGTGGGTCAAGAGAGATCAAATAACTTTTAGGACAGTTAGTTTCAGCGGGGGCAGGCTATTGGATTATACTGAGGGGTAGGATTAAATGTTGCAGGTAAGGGTCGAAGGATGTTTTTTCTTTGTAAATGGTAAGCAGTTTCAACCGGGTGTTCTACAGGACTCGGTCTGGGGTCCCCGGCTGTCTGAGACACATAGCGATAATTTAGATTGAGATGTGGGAGGCAATGATTGGGAGGTTGACAGAAAGCACAAAATGTGGCCAGGAATCACTGTCCCAGCACGGGTGAATATCAACATTTTGGCTGAGTGGGCGGAAAAGGGGCAATTGGAATTCAATCCAGAGAAGTGCAGGTTGTGCAGTTGGACAGAGCAAAGGGAATCCATAATTAATGAGGGGTACTAAGAGAGGTAGAGGATGTGATAAACCTCGGAGTACCCAGATCCCTGAAGAGGGGTACAATAGATGGATAAGGTGGTAAAGGCAGGTTTACCTCAATGGGAGAAGGGTTCAGTCTAAGAGCATGGTGTAATCCTGGAACAAAGTAAGGCACTGATTAGGCTACAGCTGGAGATGTGTGTGCAGTTGTGTTCACCAGAGGAAAACAGAATTGCTTGAGACAGAGTGCAGAGGTGATTGACAACGATGTTGTAGCATGAAAATTGCAACTATGAGGAGAGATTGGACAGGCTATGGTAGTTTTTGCTCAAAACAGAGAAGGCTGAGGGGTGACTTAATTGAGAGGTACAAAATAATGAGGAACTGGTGAAGAGGTCAAGTTATGTGAGGCGGGGGACACAGATTGATAGGTGGGATCGAGGGGGGGGTGTAAAGGATGAAAAGTAGGGCACCGTCAGAGGTGGTGGGTCTCTGGAATTGGCTGACAAAAACAGGAATCGCTGGAGAAACTCAGCAGGTCTGGCAGCATCTGTGGAGAAAAAAGGCAGAGGGAATGTTTCAGGTCCAGTGACCCTTCCTTCAGTGTCCTGAAGAGGATCACTGGACCCAAAACATTAATTCTGCTTTCTCTCTTTCCACAGTTGCTGCCAGACCTGCTGAGTTTTTCCAGCAATTCCGTTTTCCGATTTCCAGTTGTTTCCTGGAATTCACTGCCGGGTCTGGTCATTGAGGTGGTCTATCTTGGAAAGCAATCTGGATCTATCCAATCGGATGCTGAAAGCAGTGGACCAGGTGCTGGAAGGTGGGGGTTAGAATGGGCAGCTAGTCCACACAGACACAATGGGCTAAACAATCCCTTTCTCCATTGCAATCTTCCAGAGCTGGTGAAGGAGGAGGTACCTCTGTGGAAATGCGTTGGTGATGGCGAGCTCTCAATCGCACCCCAGCAGGTGAATGGACCACGTCCAAGGACGTGCTAGAGATCTGGTCACTCTCACTGTCCGAACCCATCTTCACAGTCTCATGGACGATACCTGCAGGAATGATCAAACCCAATGAGTTGTTCTGAGATCACTTAGACCTGCGAGTGTAGAGATTGCGATGTCATGTTGAGGTTGTACAGGATGTTGGTGAGGCCAACTGTTGGAGTACTGTGTACAGTTCAGTTATAGGAAGGGTATTGTTAAACTGGAGAGGGTCCAGAAAAAAATTTACAAGGACGTTACTAAGTTTTAAGGAAAGGCCGGATAGGTTGAGACTTTTTCCTCTGGAGTGTAGGAGGCTGAGGGTGATATTATAGAGGTTTATAAAATCAGGAGGGGCATAGATCAGGAGAATAGCAAAGGTCTTTTTTCTAGGGTAGGGGAGTCCAAAACTATTGGGCTAAGGTGAGAGGGAAAACATTTAAAAGGGGCCTGAGGGGCAAGTTTTTCACACAGAAGTGGTTCATATATGGTATCAGCTGCCAGAGGAAGTGGTAGAGGCAGATACAGTTACAACATTTAAAAAGATGTTTGGACAGGAACACATATAGGAAAGGTTTAATAAAGGTAAAAGGGACTAATTTAGTTTGGGGAAATTGGTCGGTATGGATGAGTTGGGCCAAAGGGCCTGCTTCTGAGCTGTATTACCCTATGAAATCAATACAAGGCCTCACAGAGAGAGAGATAGAGACAGATAGATAGGGAGAGATGGAGAGATGGAGAGACAGATTACGGAGAGACAGATAGAGATAGAGAGAGATAGAGAGATAGAACATGAGTGAGCCTAACAGTGTGAATGAGCTGTAAAACACCAACCTCTCCACAACATGACGTGTCTGTTGGTGTTAACACCAGACCAATCTCCAGTGTTAGCTCCCAACCCAGCCTGAGGAAATGTGCCCCCAAAATATTCAGATTTCTATTGATGCAGGCAAAGGGGGAATATGGCCATCTGGAGTTTAATGTAGGCTTTGAGGTGCTCAGAAGGCACGGTCGCAGGCTGTATTATGTCAGTATGGGTTGTATGATGGGATGCAAAGGGGCTGCTGGAAATGACAACACACTTAAGGCAAAGTGGGGTGGCAGTGATGCAGACCACATATACCACATTCATTCCCTCCTGGCACCCTACACCATCAGAATATCACTCTGAACTGTCAGTGCTAGCCAAGGAAGTTGGCATCGCCATCAATAGGGGCTTACATCACAGGTTCCTCAGAACTGGGGTGGGGGTTGGGGGGGTGGGTCTGGCCTGTACCAGGATGGTCATGGCCTGCTCTCTACTCTCCTCCGCAGATTGGCAACCTGTCACCAATGAGGTTCCACAGGCATCAGTGCTGGAAACACAACTGTTTACAATACACATGGATGTCTTAGAGGGAGGAAGTGAATATGCTGCAGATGAATTTGCCGATGACACTGCAAGAGGTGGAGAAACTGGCTGCGAGGGGACTAGAAACAGCTTACACAGGCACAATGACAGCCCAAGTCAGTGGGTAAAAAAATTGGCGCGTGGAGTATAATGGAGGAAAACACGAAGCTGTTCATTTTGGAAGGGAGAATGAAAGACCAGTGAATTATTCAAGTGGAGGAAAGCTGCAGAAAGCTGCCACACAAACAGGCTCAGCGTTACCCAAGCACAAAACACAGAAAGCTGACATACAGAATGCAGTAGGTAATCAAGAAGTCCAACAGAACGTTTGCCCTTATGTTAACAGGGGTTGGGGTATAAGAATAAGGAAGTCTTATTGTGAGGTGCTGGTGATACCACATCTAGAGCACTGTCAGCAGTTTTGGACCCTTTATTGAAGGAAGAATGTTATTTCATTGCAGACAGCACAGAGAAGGTTCATTTGAATGATCCCTAGTATAAGGGTTTGTCTTATGAGCAAAGGCTAAACATGCTGGGACTCTACTCGCTGGAGTTTAGAAGAATGAGAGGTAATCTCATTGAAACATACAGGATTCTGAAGGGGTTTGACAGGGTAAATGTTTGGGGGAATGTTTAACCCCACTGGGAAAATCTAGGAGCAGAGGGCACAGTCTCAGAACAAAGGGGCACCGATTCAAGACTGAGATGGGGAGGAATTTCTTCACTGAGAAGATTGAGAGTCTTTGTAACTCCTAACCACAGAGAGCTGTGGGGGCAGAATCCTTGTGTCTATGTAAGGCTGAGATTGATAGATTCTTGATCAGCCAGGGGCTCGAGAGTTACGGGGAAAGGGCAGGAAGGTGGACATGATCAGCCATGATCCTTTTGAATCTTGGAGCAGGCTTGAGGGGCTGTTCCTATTTCTTATGCTCTTTCCAATGTACCAAGACCCAATTGTGAATGGTGAATAGGGATGCTACAGGATTTCAAATTGACAGCGTGAGAATCAGAAGCAGGCCTGAGCCCCATCTAGCTTGCTCCCACACTCAATATGATCACAGCTGATCTGAATTCCAGTCTCCTGACTGTTTTCCCCTCATAACCTCTCAACTCCCTTATCAATTGATAATCTGCCTTTCTCAGTATTCAACCTCCACTGCCCTCTCAGGAAACAACTCCCAAATATTAATGGCCTTTGGAGACAAGACACCCTTCCTCTCTTCTAGCTTAAAACCTTGCTCTCCTGTTTTTAAACTACAAGTCTGAAATATTGTGTGCAGTTTTGGTATCCTTTTCTGAGGAAGAATGCTCTTGCTCTCGAGGTAGTGCAGCAAAGATTTACCAGGCTGATCCCAGGATGGCAAGTCTGATAATATGAGGAGGGATTGACTAGGTTGGGATTGTTTTTGCTAGAGTTCAGAAGAACGAGGGGGTATCTCATTGACACTTATAAAGTTCCAACAGGAATGGACAAGGTAGATGCAGGTAGGATGTTCCCGATGGTGGGTTTGTCCAGAACCAGGGGCCAGAATACAAGGATTCGGGGTAGACCATTTAGGATGAAAGTGAAAAATAGTGAGCCTGTGGAATTCCTGTTACCACAGGAAGTAGTGGATGCCAAAACTTTGAATGTATTCAAAAGGCGACTAGATATAGCACTTGGGGTAAATGGGATCAAACGTTATGGGGAGAAAGCAGGATTAGGCTACTGAGTCAGATGATCAGTCATGATTGTGATGAATAGTACAGCATGCTCGAAGAGCCAAATGGCCTCCTCCTGTTCTTATTTTCCGTGTTTCTACGTATCCCCTAGTTCCCATCTGTGTGCAAGGGGAGACCTCCTTTTACCATATTACCATGTCAAATTCTCTCAGGATCTTGTCTATTCCAATACAATCACCTCTCATTCTTCTGAACTCCAATGAGAAACTTCAAAATAAGACCCTTTCATCCCTTGGATCAGTCAAGCGAAGCTGCTCTGAACTGCTTCCAATGCAGGTGAAACTCCCTCAAATAGAGACTTCGAAAGAACACACAGTACTTAACCCAGCTGTGGGCCTGCCATTGCCCTTGTACAATTGTAACAAGATCTTTTAGACTCCATCCTGCTTACAGTGTTACATTTGCCTTCCTAATTAATTCCCGTGCCTGTGTGCTAACTTCAGACAACCCTTGTACAAGGCCACTCAGATCTCTCTGCGCTGCAGCATTCTACAGTCTCCCTCCATTCAAATAAATATTCTGATTTTCTATTCTACTTTCCAAAGGGGAAAGTTCACAATTTTCCACATTATACTGTACCTCCCTTTTTTTAAAGTCACTAACCTTTTGCACCCTCTTAGTATCATCCACATACCATGCTTTCCTGTCTATCTTCATCACATCAATGACTTTACCTACAAAACAGTGGGTCCCTCCATCCAGGTCATAGTCACAGAGATAATGGGAACTGCAGATGCTGGAGAATCCAAGATAATAAAGTTTGAAGCTGGATGAACACAGCAGGCCAAGCAGCATCTCAGGAGCACAAAAGCTGATGTTTCGGGCCTAGACCCTTCATCAGAGAGGGGGATGGGGAGAGGGTTCTGGAATAAATAGGGAGAGAGGGGGAGGTGGACCGAAGATGGAGAGAAAAGAAGATAGGTGGAGAGGAGCATATAGGTGGGGAGGTAGGGAGGGGATAGGTCAGTCCAGGGAAGACGGACAGGTCAAGAAGGCGGGATGAGGCTAGTAGGTCGGAAATGGAGGTGCGGCTTGAGGTGGGAGGAAGGGATGGATGAGAGGAAGAACAGGTTAGGGAGGCGGAGACAGACTGGGCTGGTTTTGGGATGCAGTGGGTGGAGGGGACGAGCTGGGCTGGTTTTGGGATGCAGTGGGGGGAGGGGAAGAACTGGGCTGGTTTTGGGATGCAGTGGGGGAGGGGAGATTTTGAAGCTTGTGAAGTCCACATTGATACCATTGGGGTTTCCCAAGCAGAATATGAGTTGCTGTTCCTGCAACCTCTGGGTGGCATCATTGTGGCACTGCAGGAGGCCCACAATGGACATGTCATCTAAAGAATGGGAGGGGGAGTTAAAATGGTTCGCGACTGGGAGGTGAAGTTGTTTATTACGAACCAAGCGGAGGTGTTCTGCAAAGCTGTCCCCAAGCCTCCGCTTGGTTTCCCCAATGTAGAAGAAGCCACACCGGGTACAATGGATACAGTATACCACATTGGCAGATGTGCAGGTGAACATCTGCTTAATATGGAAAGTCATCTTGAGGCATGGGATGGAGGTGAGGGAAGAGGTGTGGGGGCAAGTGTAGCACTTCCTGCAGTTGCAGGGGAAGGTGCCGGGTGTGGTGGGGTTGGAGGGCAGTGTGGAGCTGACAAAGGAGTCATGGAGAGAGTGGTCTCTCCGGAAGGCAGACAAGGGTGGGGATGGAAAAATGTTTTGGGTGGTGGGGTTGGATTGTAGATGGCGGAAGCGTTGGACGATGATGCGTTGTATCCGGAGGTTGGTGGGGTGGTGTGTGAGAACAAGGGAGATTCTCTTGGGGCAGTTGTGGTGGGGGCAGGGTGTGGGGGATGTAATGCGGGAAATGCGGGAGATGCGGTCAAAGGCGTACTCGACCACTGCAGGGGGAAATTTGCGGTCCTTCAAGAATGTGGACATCTGGGATATGCGGGATTGGAATGCCTCATCGTAGGGGCAGATGCGGCAGAGGTGGAGGAATTGGGAATAGGGGATGGAATTTTTGCAGGAGGGTGCACAGAGTTTTTTTTAAAAACAGCACACAAACAGGCCTTTTGGCCCATTGTCTCCTTACTGGTCATCATATATCTACTTATTCGAATCCCATTCTCCAGCACTTGGCCCACTGCCCTGTATGCCTTGGTATTACAAGTGAACATCTAAATACTTCTTCAATGTTATGAGGGTTTTGCCTCTACCACACTGACGGGCAATGAGTTCCAGATTCCCACCACCCTTTGGGTTTTTCCTCACATCTCCTCTAAACGTCCCACCCATTACCTTAAATCTATGTCCCTCTGATAAGGGGGAGCTTTCCTCCCCTTCTAACCTAAATCTGCCTTTTAAAACTGTACACTTCATTCTGGACCTCCCTCAGCCCTCTGTGAAGGAAACAACCCAAGCTTGTACATTACTCAGAGATAGCAAGAACTGCCGATGCTGGAGGCAGAGATAGCACAGTGTGGAACTGGAGGAGCACAGCAGGCCAGGCTGCATCAGTGGAGCAGGTAAGTTGAAGAGGGGTCTCAACCTGAAACTTCAACTTTCCTCCTCCTCTGATACTGCCAGGCCTACTAAGTTCCTCCAGCTCCATACTGTGTTACCTCTGAGCTTATACACCCACTCTTCATGTGGACTCCATTCCCTGGTGAATCATCACTGCACCCCCCAAGTGCAATCACATCCTTCCTCCAGTGTAGTAACCACAGTTGCGCACAGTACTCCAACTGTGGGATAACTAACATCATATATTGCTGTTGGAGTTACAAAACATGGATTGCGAGAGGCTTAGTGTCTGTTTTTGAATTCTTGTATTACATATTATACTCTATTGTATTGTATGTTTATATCATATTATCTTATATTCTATTTTCTCATTCTTCCTAAATGCTTGATCATCCTTTTGTTGATTTCTGCAATGTTTCCAATCTTTTGTGCTTCCTCTATCCCTTGCAGCACTTTCCGTCTTTCCTTTCAATCAGAGCAGAATTCCTGTCATTTATTATTTAATATTTTGAAAAAGATAGGCCATGAGGAAAGGGAGATGGGTGGACTCCTAATTTTTACAGACACATGATAGAAAACATCCTACCTGGACACATCACAACAGTGTGGCAACTGCTCTTCCCAAGACCTTAAACTATAGAGACTCATGAACACAGCCCAGTCCATCATTAAAAAACTAGCCTTCCTTCCACAGACTCCGTCTTTACTTCTCACTCGGAAAGGCAACCAACATAATCAAAGACTCTTCTCACCCAGTTCTACACTCTTACATCCTCATCCATTGGGCAGAAGATAAAACAGTTTGAATACACGTACAAACAAATTCAAAAGCAGCCTCTTTCACCCCTGTTACCAGACTTTAGAACAGACTTCTCAAATGTTACTGTTGATCTCTCTCTCTCTTTTTGCACCTTCTCTGTGGCTATAACACCGTATTCTGCATCTGTTCTGCTACCCCAATATACTTTGGAACAATCTGCCTGTACAGCACACAAAACAACACATTTTTTCACTGTATCGCAGCATGCGTGACAACAATAAATCAAATCAAAGGATAAGACTGGTAGAATTGTTAGAAATGATCTTGGCTAAGAAGTTATAGCGTACAATCAGAGATAATGGGAACTGCAGATGCTGGAGAATCCAAGATAATAAATGTGAAGCTGGATGAACACAGCAGGCCAAGCAGCATCTCAGGAGCACAAAAGCTGACGTTTCGGGCCGAGACCCTTCATCAGAGAGGGGGATGGGGTGAGGGTTCTGGAATAAATAGGGAGAGAGGGGGAGGCGGACCGAAAATGGAGAGAAAAGAAGATAGGTGGAGAGGAGAGTATAGGTGGGGAGGTAGGGAGGGAATAGGTCAGTCCAGGGAAGACGGACAGGTCAAGGAGGTGGACTGCGTGAATAGAATAGTTCCCCTTAGTTGAAGGGTGAATGATAAGAGGGCATAATTTTAAATTGACAGGCAGGAGGTACAGAGGGGATTTGAGGAGAAAAGCTTTTTGTCCAGAGGGTTCGGGGATGGGTGGGGGGTGGGGGTGGGCGCGGGGGAGGGGGTCATCTGGAATGCCCTGCCTGGGAGCGTAGTTGAAGCAGGAAACATCACAGCCTTTAAAAAGTACTGGGATGAGCTCTTGAAGTCCCTTAACATTCAAGGTTATGGGCCGAGTTTGGGAAAGTGGACTTGGAGAGATTTGGGGATGTTAGTGCAGTCTCGATGGACTGAAGGGCTCCTTTCGTAGTGCATGATTCTATCCACTTTATACTGCATCTGCCGTACGTTTGCCGGATATAGTGATTGGACAAGGGGAGGTGCATCCTATCAACTGTATCATTCTTGGCTGGGGTTGTTAACCTGGCCAATCAGGGAATCCTGGTATCTTGAACAATGCTTGCTGCTTTTCAATGGCCTTCCCTGAGTTTGAAGAATGAACTCTATGCACGTCCACTCACTTTGAATAGACGTCCACGATCACGACACAGGACACATCATTGGGAAGAGCCTTCCTATTGCAAAAACACCCATCAAATCATGTATAAGTAATAATGGGAACTGCAGATGCTGGAGAATCCAAGATAATAAAGTGTGAAGCTGGATGAACACAGCAGGCCAAGCAGCATCTCAGGAGCACAAAAGCTGACGTTTCGGGCCTAGACCCTTCATCAGAGAGGGGGGTGGGGAGAGGGAACTGGAATAAATAGGGAGAGAAGGGAAGGCAGACCGAAGATGGATAGAGGAGAAGATAGGTGGAGAGGAGAGTATAGGTGGGGAGGTAGCGTGGGGATAGGTCAGTCCAGGGAAGATGGACAGGTCAAGGAGGTGGGATGAGGTAGTAGGTAGGAAGTGGAGGTGCAGCTTGGGGTGGGAGGAAGGGATGGGTGAGAGGAAGAACAGGTTAGGGAAGCAGAGACAGGCTGGGCCAAAGTGGTCCACTCTTGTTCCTTGTTTCTCTGGTTGTCATCCATGGGAATATGAATCTGCGCAAGGTATCAGCTTGCGTAGGATGGGGGGTGTCCAAAACTAGTTGTAGGGGGGTGCAGTTGGCATAGGTTTTATGTGGAAGGGGAAAGATTTAAAAAGGATCTGATGGGTAACTTTTTCACACAGAGGGTGGTCCGCATATGGAATGCACTGCCAGAGGAAGCAGTGGAGGCAGGTACAGTTACAACATTTAAAAGGCATCTGGATGGGTATATGATTAGGAAGGAATTAGAGGGACAGGGGACAGATGCTGGCAAATGGAACTCGATCAGATTGGGATGCCTTATAGACGCGGATGAGTTGGGCTGAATAGTCTGTTTTTGTGCTGTATGACTCTATAGCTCTGTGAATGGCGATGTGGCAGGGCAGGGGTGTGTGTCATGAGCATAAGGAATGACAACTGAGTTTGATACACTTGGGTGAAGTGTCTCTGTTTTTTGGCACAATGCATACTGCGCTCAATTCTGTTCTCCCTGTTAGAGGAAGGATGTTGGGAAACTTGAAAGGATTTACAGGGACGTTGCCGGGGTCGGAGGGTTTGAGCTATACGGAAAGGCTGTATTGTCTTGGAGCATCAGAGGCCAAGATGTGATTTTGTAGAGGTTTACAAAATCATGAGGAGCATGATAGGATAAATAGTTAAGGTCTTTTCTCCAGGGTAAGGGAGTCCAAACCTAAGGAGCATAGGTTTAAGGTTAGGTATTGGGGAGGAAGATTTAAAAGGGACCTAGGGGCAACGCTTTCATGTAGACGGTGGTGCACATGTGGAATGAGATGCCAGAGGAAGTGGTGGAGGCTGGTACAATTACAATGTTTAAAAGGCATCTGGATGGGTTGTATGAATAGGCAGGGTTTAGAGGGATATGGGCCAAATGCTGGCAAATGGGACTACATTTATTTAGGATATCTGGTCAGCATGGACAAGTTGGATCGAATGGTCTGCTTCTGTGCTGTACGTTTCTCTCTGATGCTATTACTGTATGAACCTTGAAGGGGTTGTCAATTTGTTGTTTTAATTTTTATTTTAGTTTACTCAAAAAAGTGTAAGAACGCACCTACTTAAACAGCAATGTGGTGGGTTAGGAGGTCTGTGCTTGTAATATTTCACACTGTAAATGAAGGTGAGACTGAGCAAAGGTTAACATCAGTGTTTGCCTTCACCAGCTATCTCTGTGAAATATGCTGTTTAGGTGGCGTCCAATATAAACCCCCACCCCATCACACCCCTATCAACTCAGCCCTATCAGGTACAGCGACACTGGCATGTGAAGTAGCCGCTGATGTCGGTTGAGGCCTACTCCATGAGATCCAATGATGAGAAGGCATATTGCCAATTTCTGCCTCTCACAGGGCTGTGGGTACAGGGGGTGGGGGAGGTGGTAGTGGGCCAGTAACAAGTGGGTTTTACAACTGCAGTGTTGGGGAGAAAGAGGTCAAGTTTCTTCAGAGAATCTCACCCAATTCGCAGCCTTTCTCGCCACTGATCTGGCCAATGGTAAAGACCGTCACTGGTGGCCAATAACAGTTACCTAAAGTTGAAAGTTGCTGGTAGCTTATTGTGAAGTGATAAGTGAACATTTTCTCCATGTTCTAAGAGTGAGCACTGAGCTCTGGAATTGAGGTTTACACAGTACTCCAGATACAGTCTCACCCTGTATAAGTGATGCACAGACACCCTACTCTTGCATTCAATTTCCCTCAAATCCAAAATGATTCTACGCGCTGATAATAAAGTGTGAAGCTGGATGAACACAGCAGGCCAAGCAGCATCTCAGGAGCACAAAAGCTGACGTTTCGGGCCTAGACCTTTCATCCCACTGCATCCCAAAACCAGCCCAGCCTGTCACCAGCCCAGTTCGTCCCCTGCCCCCACTGCATCACACAACCAGCCCAGCTCATCCCTGCCCCCCCACTGCATCCCAAAACCAGCCCAGCCTGTCTCTGCCTCCCTAACCTGTTCTTCCTCTCACCCATTCCTTCCTCCCACCCCAAGCCGCACCTCCACTTCCTACCTACTAACCTCATCCCACCTCCTTGACCTGTCCGTCTTCCCTGGACTGACCTATCCCCTCCCTACCTCCCCACGTATACTCTCCTCTCCACCTATCTTCTTTTCTCTCCATCTTCGGTCCGCCTCCCCCTCTCTCCCTATTTATTCCAGTTCCCTCTCCCCATCCCCCTCTCTGATGAAGGGTCTAGGCCCGAAACGTCAGCTTTTGTGCTCCTGAGATGCTGCTTGGCCTGCTGTGTTCATCCAGGTTCACACTTTATTATCTTGGATTCTCCAGCATCTGCAGTTCTCATTATTACTTATACATGATTTGATGGGTGTTTTTGCAATAGGAAGGCTCTTCCCAATGATGTGTCCTGCGTCGTGATCGTGGACGTCTATTCAAAGTGAGTGGACGTGCATAGAGTTCATTCTTCAAACTCAGGGAAGGCCATTGAAAAGCAGCAAGCATTGTTCAAGATACCAGGATTCCCTGATTGGCCAGGTTAACAACCCCAGCCAAGAATGATACAGTTGATAGGATGCACCTCCCCTTGTCCAATCACTATATCCGGCAAACATACGGCAGATGCAGTATAAAGTGGATAGAATCATGCACTACGAAAGGAGCCCTTCAGTCCATCGAGACTGCACTGACTAACATCCCCAAATCTCTCCAAGTCCACTTTCCCAAACTCGGCCCATAACCTTGAATGTTAAGGGACTTCAAGAGCTCATCCCAGTACTTTTTAAAGGCTGTGATGTTTCCTGCTTCAACTACGCTCCCAGGCAGGGCATTCCAGATGATCCCCCCCCCCAACCCTCTGGACAAAAAGCTTTTCTCCTCAAATCCCTCTGTACCTCCTGCCTGTCAATTTAAAATTATGCCCTCTTATCATTGACCCTTCAACTAAGGGGAACTATTCTATTCACCCAGTCCATGCCTCTCATCATCTTATACACATCTATCAGGTCCCCCCTTCAGTTTTTTCTGCTCCAAAGCAAACAAACTGAACTTATCCAGTATCTCTTATAACTGAAATGCTCCATCCCAGGCAGTATCCTAGTGAGTGTCCTCTGCACCCCCTCAATTGCAATCACATCCTTCCTATACTACGGTAACCAGAACTGCACTCAAATGAATTACCTCACATTTATCAGGCTTAAATTCCATTGATCTACCCACCAGTCCAATATTTTTGTATCCTACTGTAACTAATAACCTCCCTCCTCATTGTCAATTATCCAAGCCAATCACTGTGTCCTCCAGAAGATTACTGATGGTACCCCCCATATTCTGATCTCCACCATTTAGAACACCTGAACCAACATGGTACACCATTGCACAATGTGGAGTCACACAGACAGCCTTGTCTCACCATTTTCTGTGTCCTGTCACTAACCCAGTTTGGATCCAAATTGCCAAGTTACCCTGGATCCCATGTACCTTTACCTTCTTTATCAGTTCCTCACTGGGAACTCGTCAAAAGTCTTGCTGAAATCCATATAAGTTATATTAACTGCTCTACTTTCATCTTGGTCACCTCCTCAAAAAATTCCACCAGATTTGTTCTACACGTCCTCCCTCTGACAAAGCCACACTTACTATCCCTGACCAAACCTTGCCTCTCTAAATGGAGATTAATGATCTTCTTCAGAATTTTTTCCAACAGTTTCCCCAACACTGATGTAATTCCTGGGTCTGTTAATCCCAGGTTTATTTTCATCACCCTTCTTGAAAATCTCAACTAGCCCACAGCGTCACTTTCTGTAAGCCTTTAAACTGTTACTGATAAAAGCTGAGAGTCATCACAAAAGGCCATAACAAGGAGGGTCAAGTTTCCACTTTGGGTCACAGGGAGCTCACCATTGTCCCTTGAGTTATTTTCTTCCAAACTCATCTGCTCAGCAAGTTGGGAGAGGGAGTCATCGAGAGGCTGCCTGCTGCGCAGAGTTATCGACAGTCTGTGTTTGATGATTCGTAACCTATCCATCAGCTCTCCAGAGAATGGGTGCCTGCAAACAGGGGACAGATTGGAGAACAATCAGCTCACAGAAACATCAAAACTTCGAAACATACGAATAAATGTGGGCCATTCAGCCCTTCGAGTCTGCACTGCCATTCATTGTGATCAAGACTGATCATCCTACTCAAATGCCTGTTCCCACTTTGGTACCTTTAACCCTAAGAACTAGGGTTAGAATTTCATTGGTTCCTACAAGATCATTCTACATTCCAGTGAATATAGTCCTAACTGATCCAATCTCTCTCCATGGGTTCTTCCAACCCAGGAATCCATCTGGTACACCTCTCTGTACTCCCTCAGATAAGGAGACCAAAACTGCTCAGAGTACCCCAGGTGTAGTGTCACTGAAGTTCTGTACAATGTTAGATCAATAATGCAAGTCTGTAGGACTGTGTCAGCATATGGAGATGTTACCAAGGTTACAAGGCAGGGAGCAACCGGGATCCAAGCTGAGAAAATCAATGACAAGATGTACTATAAGAGGCCGTTCAGCCCCACATATCCTTATTGATGTTTATAGCTCTAGGAGTTTTCTTTCTCTCACCAGGGATCCTTATGGGACCATGCAACATCAGATGTGTCAACACATCTTAAAACTGAATGGGAAATGGCAAATACAATGGTGGAGTAAAAGCAGGCTGTGATGCCATAGTGCGGGAAGTGAAAGACAGAGATGAGGCTACAAGGATGTGTGAATGTATAAATGAGTACAACAGTGGGGCTGCTGTGGTGGGGGGAGTGAGAGTGGCACAGAGCTGACTCCAGGACCAGTCTCAATGATGGATAAGCAGAGGAGAGGGTGTGCCCACATGTTGCCAGTCACCATTTTCTTTCTGCACAGTGGCTGCCTCATCTCAGGGAGGCGATAGCCTTGTGGTATTATCACTAGAATATTACTCTACAAACCCAGCTAATGTTTCAGGCATCCTGGTTTGAATCCAACCGTGGCAGATGGTAGAAACTGAATTCGATAAAAATATCTGAAATTAAGAATCCCCCCGATGATTTCATGGGGAAAAATTCCATCTGGCTCACTAATGTCCTTCAGGGAAGAAAACTGCCACTCTCACCTGGTCTGGCCTACATGTGACTCCAGACCCACGGCATTGTGGTTGACTCTTGATTGCCCTCTGAAATGGCCTAATAAGCCACTCAGTTGTACCAATCGCTACAAAGTCTCAAAGAAACGATTAGCTGGCATCACCCAGGCACTGGAAAAGACAGCTGCAGAAACAGCCCTGTCGAACTGGAGGGCCCTCCTCACTAACATCTGGGGGTTAGAGCCAAAATTGGGAGAGCTGTCTCACAGACTAGTCAAGTAACAGCCTGACAAAATCATACTCACAGAATCATACCTTACATCCAATGTCCCAGATACTACTATCACGATCCCGGGATATGTCCTGTGCTATTGGCAGACCCAGCAGAGTTGGCAGAAAAGTGGCATTTGGTTGGGAATGAACTACCCTGGTTGTGCTCAACACTGACTCTGGTCCCCATGAAGTCTCATGGCTTAAGGTTACACGTGGGCAAGGAAACCTCCTGCTGATTACCATGTACCGTCCTCCCTCAGCTGATGAATCAGTATTCGTCAATGTTAAGCAACACTTGGAGGAAGCACTGAGGATGGCAAGGGCACAAAATGTACTCTGGGTGGGAGATTTCAATGTCCACCACCAAGAGTGGCTAGGCAGCAGTGCTACAGATCAAGCTGGTTGGGTCCTAAAGGATATTGCTGCTAGACTGAGTCTGCAGCAGGTGGTGAGGGAACCAACAAGAGGGGAAAAACATACTTGATCTGATCCTCACCAATCTGCCAGCTGCAGTTGCATCTGTCCATGACAGTATCAGTAGGAGTGACCATTGCACAGTCCTCCATCATGTTATGTATCACTATCACCGTGCTAATATCACTGAGACTTCACACAGATCTAGCTACTTAAGACTGGGCATCCATGAGGCGCTGTGGGCCATCAATAGCAGAACTGTACTCCAACACAATCTGTAACCTCACAGCCCAGCATATCCCTCACTCAACCATTACCATTGAACCAGGGGATCAACCCTGGTTCAGCAGCAGCACCAGGCATACCTAAAAATGAGGAGTCAACCTGGTGAAGCCACCAAACAGGACTACTTTCACACAAACAGCAAAAGCAGCAAGTGATAGACAGAGCTAAGCGATCTCACAACCAACGGATCAGATCTAAGCTCTGCAGTCCTGCCCCATCCAGTTATGAATGGTGGTGCATAATTAAACAACTCACTGAAGGAGGCAGCTCCACAAATATCCCCATCCTCAATGATGGAACAGCCCAGCACATCAGTGCAAAAGATAAGCCTGAAGCATTCGCAGCAATTTTCAGCCATAAGTGCCGAGTGGATGATCCATCTCGGCCTCCTCCAGTAGTCCCCAGCATCACAGATACTAGTCTTCAGCCAATTTGATTCACTCCATGTGACATCAAGAAACGGTTGTAGATACTGGACACTGCAAAGGCTATGGGCCCTGACAACATTCCAGCAATAGTACTGAAGACATATGTTCCAGAACTTGCCACACCCCTGGCCTAAGCTACTCCAGTACAAATATAACACTGATATCTACCTGACAATGTGGAAAATTGTCCAAGTATGTCCCTACACAAAAAGCAGGACAAATCCAACCTGGCCAATTACCACCCCCAGCCTACTCTTGATCATCAGTAAAGTGATAGAGCAAGTCATCAACAGTGTATCAAGCAGCACTTCACACACTCATACAGCATAGAAACAGACCCTTTGGCCCAACTCATCCATGCTAACCAGGTTTCCCAAACAAACTTGTCCCATTTGCCTGTGTTTGGCCCATATCCCTTTAAACCTTTCCAGTCCATGTACCTGTCCAAATTACTTTTGAATGTTGCAGTTGTACTCACCTCAATGAATTCCTATGGCAGCTCCTTCCACCACCCTCTGTGTGAAAATGTTGCCCCTCTGGTCCCTTTGACACCTTTCCCCTCCCATCTCAAACGTTTGCCCCCTAATTTTGGACTATCCTGCTGGAAGACCTTTCCTATTCACCTTATCTATGCTCCTCATGATTCTTAAAATCTTTATAAGGTCACTCCTTGGCCTCCTACACTCCAGAGGATAAAGTCCCAGCATATCCAGTGTCTTTTTATAACTCAAACCCTCCAGTCTCTGTAACATCTTTGTCTATCTTTTCTTGCACCCTGTCCTGTTTAATGATATCCTTCCTCTAGCAAGCTGAGCAGAATTATATGCAGTATTCCAAATGTGGCCTTACCAATGTCCTGTACAACTGCAATGTGACATCCCAGGTCCTATACTCAACGCACTGACCAATCAATGCCATCTTCACTACCCTGTCTACCTGAGACTCCACTTGCAAAGAATTATAAACCTCCACCCCAAGGTCTTTGTTCAACAACACTCTCCAGAACCCTACCATTGAGTGTGTAAGTCCTGCCCTGATTTACCTTCCCAAAATGCAACACCTACCCCATTTATCTAAATTAAACTCCACTTGCCACTCCTCTGCCCAGTGGCCAGTTGATCAAGATCCTGTTGTACTCTTCGATAGCCTTCTTCACTGTCAACTGCACCACCGATCTTGATGTCATCCACAAACATACTAACTTATATTCTCATCCAAATCATTCATGTAAATGACAGACAAAAGTGGACCCAGCACCAGATACTGTGAAATATTGCTGGTCACAGACCTCCAGTCTGAAAAACAACTCTCAACCACCACCCTCTGTCTCCTACCATCAAGCCACCTTTGTGTCGAATTGGCCAGAATCTAACCTTGCTAACCAGTCTACCATGCAGGACCTTGTCAATGGCCCTGCTAATGCCATGTAGACAACATCTACCGCTCTGCCTTCACCTAGCTTCTTGGTCACCTCTTTAAAAAAACTCAATCAAATTGGACAGACATGATTTCCCACACACAAGGCCATGCTCAGTATCCCTAATCTGTCCATGCCTTTTCAATTCCATGCGAATCCCCTCCAACCACCTATCTACCAGTGACGTCAGGCTCGCCAGTCTGTAATTATTGGCTTTTCCATGCTGCCTTTCCTAAATAATGGCACAACATTAACCAGCCTCCAGTCATGTGGCATCTCACCCGTGGCTGTTGATGGCACAAATATCTCTGCCGGAGGCAATTTCTTCCTTAGATTCCCATAATGCCCTTGGACAGATGCTGGGGATTTATCTATGTTTATGCATTTTAAGACTTATGACAGGACCTCCTTTTCTGGAATGTGGACTCTTTTCAAGACATCAGTATCTATTTCCCCAAGTTCCCTAGCTTTCACGTCTTTCTCCACAGTTTTTACTGATGAGAAATATTCATTTAGGATCTCACCTGTCTCTTGTGGTTCCACACATAGATGTCTCATCGATCCTTGAGGGGCCCCATTCTCTCCATAGCTACTCTTTTGCCTTTAATATACTTCGAGAATCTCTTTACATTCTCCTTTACCTTATCTGCCAAAGCTATCTCATGTCCCCTTTTTGCTGTCCTGATTTTCCTCTTAAATGTACTCCTATACCCTCTAAAATCCTCAAGGGATTCGCTTGATCCCAACTGCCTATACCTGTCATATGCCTCCTCTTTTTCCTTGATTAGAGCTTCTAAACGAAAACTGAACGAACTGTAGATGCTGGAAAACAGAAATTGATGGAAAAACTCAGCAGATCTGGGAGCATCTTTGGACAGAAATCAGAGTTAACATTTCAGATACAGCGACCTTTCCTCAGAGCTGTGTTTTTTTTTTAAACAGGATGACCTCTTTGGGGCAGAAACAATGGGTCTGCCTGGACAGTCCTGTTGTGGATTTTAGGATAGAAGTGAGCTGTGTAGGCTTGGGAGAACTACCAGCTTGGAGGCAGTGCAGGTTTGTGACCATGATGAACGCAATGGACTGATGTTCAATGGTAGGGTCATGGTCCTAGGGGAATAGGAGAAGGTATCTGAGAGCTGGCGCTCAGTCTCTTCGATGTAGTCAGTCTGCCAGGCATCACCCTTACCAGCCGGCTTAATTAGAAAGTCAGGGTAGGATCTGGAAGCAGGAATGAGGTCTGCTCACAGGAGAATAGATTGCAAAGGATGAGGCGAGGGTCAGCAAAACTGAGGCAACAAATATCACGTTGACATTGACAATGTCAATGAACAGGTTGAGAGCAGGTAAAAGAAACCATGTCGGAGGAGGCTGAACCAGTCTGTGGAACGGATAGAGGACTCTTGTTCAAAGAAATGGGCACAGAGACAGAGGACGTGGAGGGTGAGTTTAATGACATACCATGCCCGAAATTCATTAAGGTATAAAACTGGGACCTATGCTGACTACAGAACGTTCAGCATCAAAGAGGGGAAGGTCAGGAAGGAATAGTGAATACATGGCGGGAGGTGGGGTTGGGAGAGGAGTTGGAGTCAGAGGGAAGGGAAGAGGAAGGGAGTTCCAGAGGGCCATGGGTATCTCTGAGTTGTTGCATCTTGTGGGCCTTTATGCCTGAAAGGAAAAAGCTTTTTGTTAGCACGACAAATGAACCAGAGGATGAAGTGGAACTAGTGAGCAGTGCACTCAATATGTCTCATCGTTCACTGTTCCCTACTCCTGCCAGCCTTGCCCTTCACACTAACATTGTCACTAAACTGTCAATATCTCACTTTTGAAAGCCCCCCCTCCCCGCACTTGCCAGACATCCCTCTACCTGCAGACAGACTTCCCCAATCAAATTCTAGAAGTTCCTGTCTAATACCATCAAAATTGACCTGGCCCCAAGTTCAAACTTTAACTTGTGGACCAGACCTATCCTTTTCCACAACTATGTTAAAACAAATAGAAGAATAGCCACTGGTCCCATAGTGCTCCCTCGCTGACACCTCAGTTACTTGCTCAGCCATATTTCTCAGTCCCACCCATATAGCTTCACTGGACGATATCATTAGGAATATCCTCTCTAATTCATGCCGTGATGTTTTCCCTAATGAAAAATGCCACACTCCATCCTCTCTTGCCTCTCCTTCTGTTCTTCTTACAGCATTTATACCACAGAACATTGAGGTGCCAGTCTTGCCCCTCCCTCAGCCATGTTTCTGTAACACTATGATCTCCTGGGCAGCACAGAGGCTCAGTTGTTAGCTCTGCTGCCTCACAGTGCTATGGACCTGGGTTTGATCCCACCCTCATGCAACTATCTGTGTGGTGTTTGCACATTCTCCCTGTATCTGCTGGTGCTCCGGTTTCCTCCCACAGTATAAAGATGTGCAGGTTAGGTGGACTGGCCATGCTAAGTTCTCCATAGTAATTTAAATGTGTTAGCCATGGGAAATGCAGGCTTACAGGAAAGGGGTGGGTCTGGTGGGATGCTCTACAGAGGGACATTATGGGCTGAGTGGCCTGCTTCCACACTGTACAATAGTAAACAGGCTACAATTGCACTGGCTACAATAATAAACTCCATCTGAACAGTCTGGAACTTTTGTCCTTAAAAACTTATCCAAAAACTTTAAGCGGTTATAATCAGAATGTACAATTCTCTCAGATACATTACTGGCGATATAAATGTTGTAATGCTAACACCAAGCTCAAAGTTTCCTTCTCAATTGTAGAATATCTCTGTTGATGATCATTCAGTTTTCTGGAAAAATACCCAATAGGTCTTCCTATCTTCTCACTGTTTTCTTGTAAGAGTACAGCACAGACACCCACATCACTCACCTTGATAACCACCTTGAATGGTTTTGTGTAATTAGGTGTGGCTAACCCTCGGACAGTAGCGAACATAACTTTCAGGCTGTCAAATACCCTCTGACGGTCTGTTGTTCACTAACTTATTGATGAAGTGCAGAAAATTGCAGTCAGTGGAGCAACCAAACTGCTAAAATTCAGTAAGAATTTCTGATAAAAAACACTCAGTCCCAGGGATCACATTACTGCGCTCTTCACTGGTGGCATGGGAAACTCCCCAATTGCCTTTGTCACATTCTGTGGGGCCATCTCTCCCTATCCAATGACATGGCCCGGGAATGTGACTTGGGCTTTTGCAAACTCACTCTCAACTAGACTTACCACCAAGCCTGCCTCCCAAAGTCAATCAAAAAATTCCAATAGATGCTGCAAATGTTCTTTCCATGAGTGACCAGGTCATCAATGTACACCACACAGTTGGATATGTGACTCTATTGGTTAGTTTTTGAAATGTGACTGGTGCATTTTTTAAACACCAAATGGCATGACTTTAAATTGGTATAGTCCATTCGGTGTCATGAAAGCTGAAATTGTTTTCACTATCTTACAAATAAAGATACCTGCCAAGTATCCTCTCAGTAAATCCAATTTAGAACTTTAAGTTGCTTGCCCACCTTCTCAATACATTCTTCCAAAAGTGGAATAGGATATGAATCAGACTTTGTAACTGCACTGACTTTGTGATAGTCCACACATAATTGTTGGGTGCTATCTGGTTTTGGCACCGTTACTGTGGGTGAGCTCCAGTTGCTAAACTCACTTTGATTATTGTCTTAGGCAATGTGCTCAACCTCTTTTTAGACCTGTGCCAACTTTAGAGGGTTAAGTCTTAATTGGAACAGCATTTCCTATATCTACATGATGCATAATTAGATCCCCAGCTTATTCCCACATATCTCTCCATGCAATAACTCTTTCAGGTCATTTTGATTTTCCTTTGGGGGATAACTCTAATTTATCTCAATTTTTGAGAACATCTTCTTTGTACAATTTGATTTGAGGAATGTTCAATTCAGAATCCTCTGAACTTGGTTCTTCACTCTGTGTTGTAACCAGCAACACATTTTCCTTTTGCTTCCCTTCCCTATCAAAATACCTTCTGACCATTTTCACATGAGAATCTTTGGGACTTCTTTCTAAGTGCATTCTTATCAAATAGTTCCCCTCACTCACTCTCCTTTCATATTGATAAGGTCCACTAAACCTTGCTTTTAAAGGGTCACCTATCACTGGAAATAACACTAATCCCCATGAGCTAAATTGAGAGCTTTTGATTTCTTGTCTGCATCCTATTTCATCATATTTTGTGCTACTTTTAAATGCTATCTTGTTAACTCAAAATTTGACACATAGTCCAAATGTGACTCACCAATTTTTCCTTAATTAATTTCAGTGGTTGTCTCACCTCATGCCAATAAATTAATTCAATTAGACTGAATTTGGTAGATTCATTTGGTACATCCCTAATTACAAAAAAAGTACAAACTGAATTCCTTTATCCCAGTCATCCGGATAGTCTTGACTATAAGCCTTCGGCATGGTCTTTATGGCTTGATGCCACCGTTCTTGTGATCCCTGCAATTCTGAATTGTTTTATTCCTAAACCATTCATAACTTCCTTTAACATTTTGATGTAAAATTTGACCTTTTTGGTCAAAGCTGATTCTCACTTCTGTTTTAGGTAGGGGTCCTAAATAATCAATTAAGACCCTTGTCAAAGGTTCCTTAAATGCAGGAATGGGCATTAGAGGTGCTAGTTTTATCTCAGCCTGTAGTTTTCCAATTACCTGACACATATGACACATCCAGAAAAATTCAGCCACATCCTTATGCAGTCCAAGCCAATAAAAAATATTTGTGTGTCTTGGCTTGAATTTTCCACACTCCCAAATGACTTCCTACGGGTAATTCACGTTACCCACAACACTTCCTTTCCACAATTCACCGGAGTACAACTTGATGAACTTTTGCCCCATGTCTCATCTGCCCAAATATGTTATGGTCACCATTTCCTCATCCTTTTTAAGTTTGTAACGCTCTGGGATACACTCACATTCTTTTTCTGTGTATCCTTTTGACACAATTGCTTCAGTTTTTAATTATTCTGCTGTAACTCAGTTCATTTCTCTTTGTTCTCCACCTGTTCTTGTTTTGTCTCAACCATTTGACCAAACATGGTCTCTGATAATTCTACTTCAACTTCCTTATTTTTGTTCTCTGATTTCTTCTCCTGCTTCAGCCTGTGGCTTTGTGACCTTGTAATCACACAGTCAGGAAAAATGCCAGGACATACTTCCTGAAATACCTCAGTTGCCTGATTTTCCATTGGCTTTTCAACCACGGTAGGCAGCACTCCTATCTGTAGTTCAGCTATATCATTACCAAGGGCAGATTGTATTCTTGAAGTCAAGAGTTCCTCCGGCACTTCTCCCACATGTACTCCACTTTTCATCGGACACTCCAACCTCACTTTACGTAATAGAGCACTTATTGCCTCACCATGAAGTCCACATATTGCTACTTTTCCTGGAAATAATCTGTCCAAATTACATATATCATCATCTTTCAATATCAAAGATTGACATGCATGCTCCTGTATCTCTTAAAATTTTAATTTCTTCACCTGGTCCTCCTGGATGCATGAGGAAAACTTACCCTCAGAAATAAATTATTTAAAGAGATCTAGCACTTTATTCTCAAGCAGCCCCTGATATGGTTGCAAATTCTGAGTCAGCTTTTTAATTTCCAATGTGCTTTCCTCTTCCACTTCAACAAACTCACTGGCTTATCCTGTTTTCCTACATCTGTCTCCCCAATGTTTTGCTAAAACTTGGCGAGTTCATGTGGCCTACTTCATTGCTATGAAAATACCTGGGCTTTTTTACTTCTCCATACTTGTTATTGGCTTCCTTTTTACCCTGTGGTAAACTGTCTTTATTATCTTCACTGAGATCTCCTTTTCCCTTACTAGCTGAGGATTTCTCTCTTCCCCAATTTCTATCCCCCATGGACTGACATTGCTATCAGAAGCCAAACTTGAACAAACTCATGGTCATCAGCCATTTCAGCTGCTAATCTCGCAGTTTTAGCTATCCACTTTTCCAAATGAGGTTTTTTTTTACTACTTCGGGTGAATTTTTGAATTCCTCCAAAATAATTTGTCCTTCTAAGAACATCAGAAGTTTCAATGTCATTATCAAAATTACTTCATTTGATCCTTTCAAACCCATTGTATGTTTGACCAGAGTCCCTCCTTAGATTCCCGAAACATTGCCTGTAGGCTTCTCTCACTAGTAAATTGCTTTCTTCACCTCGTACTCCCCAGATACCTCCTCTCACAGTGATGCAAATACCTCGCTAGCTCTACTGACCAACTTTGTTCGCATCAACAAAACCCACATGGTCTCTGGCCAACTCATTTGTTTAATCTCCCCTTCCCCCACTGCATCCCTCAACCAGCCCAGTTCATCCCCTCCCCCCACTGCACCACACAACCAGCCCAGCTCTTCCCCCCCACCCACTGCATCCCAAAACCAGTCCAACCTGTCTCTGCCTCCCTAACCGGTTCTTCCTCTCACCCATCCCTTCCTCCCACCCCAAGCCGCACCCCCAGCTACCTACTAACCTCATCCCACCTCCTTGACCTGTCCGTCTTCCCTGGACTGACCTATCCCCTCCCTACCTCCCCACCTACACCCTCTCCACCTATCTTCTTTACTCTCCATCTTCGGTCCGCCTCCCCCTCTCTCCCTATTTATTCCAGTTCCCTCCCCCCATCCCCCTCTCTGATGAAGGGTCTAGGCCCGAAACGTCAGCTTTTGTGCTCCTGAGATGCTGCTTGGCCTGCTGTGTTCATCCAGCCTCACATTTTATTATCTTGGAATCTCCAGCATCTGCAGTTCCCATTATCTCTCATTTGTTTAGCCACTTGGTATTTAAATAAATCCCTGCCAGGCTTTCCAATATGATGGGATTACTCTCTATCACTACCCTCATCACTAAGCCTCCCTCCTACTTTCACCATTGCCCCTTCAAGTCGACTTTCCTGACTAATTCTGAAGTTCAGACTTCCTGTCTTTCTGTTTTTCTTCTCTCTCTCTCTCTCTCTCTCTTTTTCCTCTCTCTACCTCTTTCTTCTGCTGGGGCCCTCCTCTCCTCTTCTTATTCTTCTGCTTTTAATCGTAATTCAAACCATTTCATTTCCTTTCCCCTTTCATTTCATTCTGCCAGGGCTATTCTTTCCTTTCCTTTTGCGTCTAACCCAAGCTCCTTCATCTACAATTGAATCTCAGCCGTTTCCAAAGACATTTCTGGCTTTTGCAAATGCTGAGCTATTTAATTACGTCCCTGGGTGGCACAGACATGGCCATCCCCAGCTCCAGCTGGTCTGCCAATTCCAAAAGTCTTGCTTTGCTCACTTTCTGGAAGTGACTTCTTCCACCCTACAGAAAACTTGCAGCAACTGAAAGGGCCATTACTACGGTGAGGGACAGCCTATTTAAACTCAGCAACTGAAACAAAAGACATTGACACTTACAACTCACTGCCAGCGAGTCCAATAATCCTAAACCCAAACTGAATTTACACATTTTGATTCCAACAAGAAGCCCAAATTTGTTATGGACCAGACCAGACAAAGAAGGAACCCTAAACCCCAACATTTTCTTATTTTAAAGGGAAACGTAAAGTTCTGTTTTCCAGATGTATTGTGACTGTTCAAACTGCTTGATACTGAATGAAACACAATTTATTCAAACACTACAGCTAAAATACAAAAGAAAAAGCTTTGAATAACAACTCTATTGGAAAACTTAACAGAATAATAGGTACTGTAACTATTACTAATTAACTGCTCCAACATAGTAACATCCCATAAACACACCCCTTGGCAAAAAGACAAATTCAAAAAACAAGATAATAAAATGTGAGGCTGGATGAACACAGCAGGCCCAGCAGCATCTCAGGAGCACAAAAGCTGATGTTTCAGGCCTAGACCCTTCATCTGATGAAGGGTCTAGGCCCGAAACGTCAGCTTTTGTGCTCCTGAGATGCTGCTTGGCCTGCTATGTTCATCCAGCCTCACATTTTATTATCTTGGATTCTCCAGCATCTGCAGTTCCCATTATCACTGATACAATTCAAAAAACAGATGGGTCTCATGGGTAATCCAGCAGCAGAGAGAAATCCCAGCTTCTGGCTGTAAGCGAGGGGAGGAAAAGATAACTTCTACCTCTTCAAAACCCCAGCAGCTTCTACCCAGTTGAGACTTCAACATCAGTTGCTTAAAGCTAACACTAAAAACTAAAAAAAACTAGCAATCCTAAGTCTGTCAGAACTGGCCACACCCATCCAGGCTGTTCCTATTATTTCAACTTAAAAAAAACCCAAGGCCTCACAAGCTATTTACTGGAATACCAACTAGACAGCTCAATACCTCTGTCTTAAAACATCTCTGTTAAAAAAAAGGATAAAATACTTTCTTAAAGCCATAGCATTGTCACAGCACTTCCATCTGTCACTCAAACCATTCCATGTGATCTGGGAGAAGCTGCAGCCAGATATATTTCCTGCAGACATAGCTGTCAGGGAAAGTCGAGGGCTCCTCAATCTCGCACATCTGACAGAAGAAGCATACCACTCTACTGACTGCCATCTCTGTTCTAGTGTCCTGCTCCAAGGGTGGAGAGCGGCCGGTGTGGGTAGCTGTATGGGACTGTGTTAGGGAACTTCGTTCAGTATTAGTGACTGATCTGAGTCATTATCCCAGAGCTGGGATAATGAGCTGTTAACAATTCTTGGGTAAGAACGGTGTTACTGACCAGTTTCTCTAAACCTGAGCTTGGCACATCTGTGGTTGGAAATACAGAGCAGGGATATGGGGAGAAGCAGGAGACTGGCACTTGATACTGATGGTTCGTTTTCAGATCCATTGCAAACATGATGGGCTGCACAGCCTCCTTTAGAGCTGTAACAGTTCTGTGATTCAATGCAGATACTGGAAGATTTCAGTCAGTACGTGCAACAGTTGCAGTAGCCCATCAGCACCAGGCTGGGGCATCACACCCAATGGGGCTTGGCCCCACAGCCAGTCAACTCAGAGCTAATGGCATGACAGCTAATGTTAAAGCCTCATTTACTTGCATTTGGCCCAATAATGCTTCGAACCTTTTTCCTACCCATGTACCTATCCAAATGTCTTTTAAATGTCCTCTCTTTGTCTCTACTGCAGTCCAGCTAATATTCCACTGAGTGTCACACCCCAAGCTGCAAGTGGAGGCGTACGGTTTGCAACTGGTGGGGCGAATACTTACTTTTAATGTCATGCAGTAAACAAAGCAAAGCATGGACTGCCTTATGTGACGTTTGATATAGGAACTGTCTATTCAGCTTCCCTAGACTAACATAGCCCAATAAGCGACTTCCAAGCCTCAGCAAAAATCAGCCCTGATTGATCCAAAATCCAATATTTCACTTGGTCGAAATTCCCACTAATGCATCACATCCAGGTCTGGGAGCTGCTCTGCATCACTTCACTGTGGGATATGACTCTGCAGAGGTCGCAAGTTGCTGGAAGCTGTTTACCATCTCCAACTGACTTCTATAGGCAGCTCCTTCATCCCTGACTAATCCTTCGTCACAGCCACTGACTTCTAATAACTATCATCACACCAGGGCAAGTTTGCAGTCACATCATTTAAACCATACATACTCAGGAAGAATAAAATATTTGTACTGACTTGTGTATGTTGATCAAGCAATGTGGTGGGCTGCAACATTTTTTATACACCACGAGACATAGTGACACACACCATGTCCACTCCGGCACCTTACTTGAAGTCAGTGATAGAGGGGGGTGTGTGAATGTTCTCTGTGATCACCATGGGGTTAAGGGTAATTATACAGTCATATAGCTCAGAAGCAGGCTCTTTGGTCCAACTCGTCCATACCAAGCAGTTTTCCCAAACTAAACTAGTCCCATTTCCCCATGTTTGGCCTATATCCCTTTAAGCCTTTCCTATCTATGTACCTGTCCAACTGCCCTTTAAATGTTGTAATTGTACCCACCTCCACCACTTCATATGGCAGCCCATTCCATACACTCACCAATCTCTGTGTGAAAAAAGTTGCCCATCAGGTCCCTTCTAAAGCTTTTCCCTCTCACCTTAAACCTATATTCTCTAGTTTCGGACTCCCCTACCCTGGGGAAAATGCCTTGGTTATTTACTTTATCTCATGATTTTATACACCTCTCTGAGGTCACCCCTCAGCCTTCTAAGCTCCAGGGAAAGAAGGTCCCAGTATATCCCAGCCTCTCCTTATTACTCAAACCCTCCAGTCTGGGTTACATCCGTATAAATCTGTTAGGCATTCTTTCCAGTTTAAAAGCATCTTTCCTATAGCAGGGAGGCTAGAACTGTACGCAGCACTCCAACTGTGGCGTGGCCAAAGTTTCATAGAGCTGTAACAGGATTTTCCAACTCCTGTGCTCAATGAAAGCTCCAGTTTGGAAGCAGTATCATAGAACTGTACAGAATGGAAGCAGGCCCTTCGGCCTAATTCATCCATGCTGACCGGGTTACCTAAACTGAACTAGCCTTATTTACTTGCATTTGGCCCAATAATGCTTCGAACCTTTTTCCTACCCATGTACCTATCCAAATGTCTTTTAAATGTTGTTAACTGTACCCACCTCTACCACTTCCTCTGGCAGCTCACTCCACATACGCACCACTCGTCTGTGTGAAAATGTTGTCCCCTCAAGTTGAGCAGTCTTTGTTTTAGAATAAGGGGCAGCAGATTTAAATCAGAGATGAAGAGAAATGACTTCCTTCAAAGGGTTGAGAATCTGGGGAATTCACTCCCCCAGAGGGTGAAGCATTGAATAAAGGCTATGAAGACCCGGACAGGAAAGTGGAGTTGAGGCCAATACAAGATCGGCCATGATTCTATTAAATGGTGAAGCAGGCTCGAGGGGCTGAATGGCCTCCTCCTGTTCCTAGCTGTGCCCTTCAGGTGTCATTTTCTTTTCACTCAAACCCTCCACAACACACAACCCACCCTCACACCCCATCCCCCCAACACACCGCCAAACACCCCCAGCCCCCACACCCCTCCACCCCCCACACATCCATCCCCACCATTCCCAAACCTCACAACCCAACTCTCGCCCCCAACACCACCACACCACCCCCCACACACACCCACCCACCACAACCCCACACAACCCCACCCCCACACCCCACCCACACACAAACACCCCCTACCCACACACACCCCCTCACACCCCCCAACCCACACCCCCCACACCCACCCACACCCCCCAACCCACACACCCCCAAACCCACACACCCCACCCACACCCCCAACCCACACATCCCACCCACACAACCCCCCACCCATCCCACACCACCACACACCCCCACCGTCCACATCCCACCCAAACACAACCCCCCGCCCAAACACACGCCCCCCCACACCACCCCACCCACACACCACCCCACACCCCCCACCCACACAACGCCCACCCACACACCCCCCACACACACACCACGCACTCCCACCCACCCACACACCCCCCGACCCACACACCTCCCCACACCCAACCCACACACACCCCCACACCCCAAACCCACACAACCCCCCACACCCCCAACCCACACCACACAACCCACCGCCACACCCCACCACCCACACCCCACCCCCACCCACAACCCCCCCCCACATTCCACCCGCACACACCCAGCACCATACCCACACCCCCACACCCACAACCCCACACCCCACCCGCATACCCCCACACCACACCCGCACAGCCCCACACCCACACCATCACACTGCACCCGCACACACCCCCACATCCCACCCGCACACACCCAACCCGCACACACCCCCACACTCCATCCCCAAACCACCCCCGCATACACCCAGCACCCCACCCACACTCCCACACCCCCACACCCCACCCGCACAACCCACACACACCCCACCCACCCACACACCCCCACACCCAACCCACACACACCCCACCCACCCACACACCCCCACACCCAACCCACACACACCCCCACACCACACCCACACACCCCACACACACCCCACCCGCAAACACCCCCACATCCAACCCACACACACCCACACACCCTCACACTCCATCCCCACACCGCCCCCGCACACACCCAGCACCCCACCCACAATCCCACACCCCCACACCCCACCCGCACACCCCACACACACCCCACCCACCCACACACCCCCACACCCCTCACACACCCCACTCACCCACACTCCCCACCCACCCATACACTCCACACCCCACACACACCCAACCACCCACACACCCCCTCACCCCACACACATCCCCCACCAGCACACACCCTCACACCCCACCAGCACACACCCCCACACCCCACTCACACATACCCCACACCCCACCCACCCACACACCCCCACACACACCTCACCCCACCCGCACACACCCCCACACTCCACACACACCCCAACCACAGACACACCCCCACCCACACACCTCCACACCCCACACACACCCCACCCAACCCCCACCCCACACACACCCCCACACACACCCACCCACTCACACACACCCAACCACACCCACCCACACACCCCCACACACACACCCACACACCCCCATACACCCACACCCCCCACCCACACCCCCCCTGCACACACACCCACACCCGACCCCCCCATACACCCACACCCCATCCACCCACACACCCCCACACACCTCACCCGCACACACCCTCCCACCCAACCCGCACACACCCCCACCCACACACACACCGCACCCACACACCCCCACACACACCCACCCACACGCACCCACCCACACACACCCACCCACACACACCTACCCACCCACACACCCCCAGCCATCCACACACCCACACCCGACCTCCACACACACCTACACCCCACCCAACCACACACCCCCACACACACCTCACCCGACCCGCGCACAACCCCACACTCCACACACACCCCAACCACACACACACCCCCACCCACACACCTCCACACACCACACACACCCCACCCAACCCCACCCACACACCCCCACACACACCCACCCACACACCCCCATACACCCACACCCCCCACCCACACCCCACCTGCACACACACCCACACCCGACCTCCACCGACACCCACACCCCACCCACCCACACACACCTCACCCGCACACACCCTCCCACCCAACCCACGCACCCCCACACTCTACACACACCCCACCCACACACACACCTCGACCCACACACCCCACCCACCCCCCACCCACCCCCACAACCCCATACCACCCCACTCACACACACCCACCCACACGCACCCACCCACACACACCCACCCACACACACCTACCCACCCACACACACCCAGCCATCCACACACCCACACCCGACCTCCACACACACCTACACCCCACCCACCCACACACACCTCACCCGCACATAACCTCCCACCCAACCCGCACACCCCCACACTCTACACACACCCCACCCACACACACACCCCGACCCACACACCAACCCCCACAACCCCACACCAACCCACCCACACACACACCCCACCCACACACACACACACACACACACCCACACACCCCCACACACACCCACCCACACGCACCCAACCACACACACCCACCCACACACACCTACCCACCCACACACCCCCATACACCCACACCCCCCACCCACACCCCACCCCCGCACACACCCACACCCCACCCCCACACACACCCACACCCCCGCACACACCCAGCACCCCACCCACACCCCACCCCCTCAACACCTGCACACACCACTCCCACAACCCCCGCACACAACCACACCCCACCTCCTCACCACACCCCACCCCCATACACCCCACACCCAACACCCCACCCACACCCCCCCACACCCCACCCGCACATTCCCCACACCCCGCCCACACTCCCATAAACCCACACACCCACACCCCCCCACACGCCAACACCCACAACCCCCCAACACACCCACACCATCCCACACACCCACACCCACACGCCCCACACACCCCTCCACACACCCACACCGCCCCACACACTCACACCCATACTGCCCCACACATCCTCACACACCCACACCCACATCCCCCCCCACACACACCCACACCCACTCCCACACACCCACACCCCACACACTCACACCGACCACCCCACACATCCACACTCACCCCCCACACACCCACACCGCCCCACACATGCACACCCACATCCACCCCACACACCCACACCCACATCCACCCACACACCCACACACACCCCACACACCCACACCCACCCCCCCACACACCCACACCCCCCCACACACACCCACACCCACACCCCCCCACACACCCACACCCACCCCTCCCACACACCCACACACAACTCTCCCACATACCCACACCCACACACCCCCCACACACCCACACGCCCCCACACACCCACACGCCCCCACACACTCACACCCACACCCTCCACACACCCACACCCACCCCTCCCACACACTCACACACACCCCTCCCACACACCCACACCCACAACCCCACACACCCACACCTCCCAGACACGCCCACCCACCCCCGCCACACACACCCCAACACAGCCCCACCCCCACACTCCACACACACACCCACACCCCCCCACACACCTCTCACACACCCACACACCCCCCACACACCCACACCCACAACCACCCCCCCACACACCCACACCCACCCCCTCCACACAGCCACACCCACACCCTCACACCCACACACCCACTCACACCCACACACCCCCCCCACCCACCCCCACACTCCACCCACACACCCACACTCCCCCACACACCCCACCCACCCACTCCCCCACCCACACCAACACCCACCCACACTTACAGCCCACCCACACCCCCACACCCACACTGCCACACCCCCGCAACCCCACCCACACACGCCACCCACATGCACGCTCCCCCACCCACACTCCCCATCCCCTCCCAACCACATACCCCACCAACAGCCCCCCAACCCCATCCCCCCCAACCACACCACTGCCTCATACCCACCAGCCTCATCACCTCCCAACTCCCCATCCTCACCACGTCCCACACCCCCGCACCCTACCGACACACCCCCACCCAACACTCCCCAATCACCCTCCCAAACACATACCCCACCCACACAGCCCCCTAACCCTATCCCCCCTGACCACACCTCTGCCTCATACCCACCAACCTTATCACCTCCCACACTCCCCATCCTCACCGCGTCCCACACCCCCGCACCCTACCCACACACCCCCGCACCCCCACCCACACTCCCCAACCACCCCCCCAACCACATACCCCACCCACACAGCCCCCCAACCAAACCACTGCCTCATACCCACCAACCTTATCACCTCCCACGCTCCCCATCCTCACCACCTCCCACACTCACCAACATCCCCATCATCAGCAGGCTGGCTCAGGCTCACCTGCTGTGTTCATCCAGCCTCACATTTCATTATCTTAGATTCTCCAGCATCTGCAGTTCCCATTATCAGTGAAATGGGAGTGGTTTTGTGGTAAAAGTTAGAGCTGACAATGTGCTGCAGAAAACTGGTGGACTCAACAGCTTTGATATTGCATCTGATTCGTTCATCAGCCTAATGAATGCACTGCAGCAAATCCCGAAAGCAATTTTCTGTAACAGAGAGTTCCTGCTCTCTTCAACAGTGGAAATGAGATGTTTTGAGTTTATCTTCATTTGCTCCTCATAAGACCTCACAGGGGGTCAGTTTTTGCTGAATCCTTTCAAGTACATTGATAGTCACTATGTAGAATGGTACCGCACTGTACAAAACTGCTTTCTCTAAAGTAAAATCATTGCCTGCAGTGTATGATCCTGACGGTCAACAGTGAAAGCTCCAGCTTGGAAGCAGTATCATAGAACTGTACAGAATGGAAGCAGGTCCTTCAGCCCAACTCATCCATGCTGACCAGATTACCTAAACTGAACTAGTCCCATTTACCTGCATTTGGCCCATATCACTTCAAACCTTTCCTCCCCATGTACCTATCCAAATGTGTTTTAAATGTTGTTAAACTGTACCCACCTCTACCAGTTCCTTTGGCAACTCACTCCACATATGCACCGCTCCTCTGTGTGAAAATGTTGCCCCCTCAGGTCGTTTTTAATGCTTTCCCCTCTCACTTTAAATGTATGCCTTCCAGTTTTGGATTCCCTTACTTTAGCAAAAAGGCTTTGTAGCTATTCACTTTATCTATGCTCCTCATGATTTGGTAAACCTCTCTGAGGTCATCCCTAAGCCTTCTGTGCTCCAAGGAAAATAGTCCGAGTGTATTCAGCCTCCCATTATAACTCAAACCCTCCAGTCATGGCAACATCCTTGCAAAGTTTTTCTCCTTTCTAGTTTAACAACATCCTTCCTATAACAGGGTGACCAGAATCTTACAGAGTGTCCTAAAAATGGCCTCACAAACAGCAACATGGCATCCCAACTCCTATTCTCAATGCTCCCACTGATGAAAGCAAGCATGCCAAATGCCCGCTTCACCACCCTGTCTACCTGTGATGCCGCCTTCAGGTATCCATGCAGCTTCACCACTCGGCCTCTCTGTTCAACAACACTCCCCAGGGCCCTGCCATCAACTGTTTAAGTCTTGCCCTGGTTGGTCTCACTAAGATGCAACGGGTCCCATGTCACAGCGGATCCTTTCGAACCTTCAGACTCCCAGAAGGCCTAAGATTTTGGTGTCATTAATGCTACAATTCAAATCAATGATTTATGACATTGGGCATTGTTTTGACACTAACTGCAATGATTGCTGGGAAATCAAAGGAGTTCAGGCCTGATTCAAACCGAGGTGACAAAATGAAAACCCTGACCGGCAGTCAATGAGCAATGGGGAATAGAATCATTTGCAACTTCCTTTGAACCAGGGTCCAACTCTTAGTTAAAGGGGAGACTGAGTAACAGTTCACAGACTTATACAGAGCAAATAGGCCCTTTGACCTACTGAGACTGTACTGCCAAAACTAGACCGAATCTACAGTCGTCCCACTTTCTCATTCTAGGCCCGTAGCCTTGAATGTTAAGACACGTCAAGAGCTTATTCAAGTACTTTTTAAAAGCTTGTGAGGTTTTCCACCTCAAAATCCCTCCCAGGTGATGTATCCAAGACTCCCACCATCCTCTGGGGAAAAGGCTTTTCTCAAATCTCCTGTAAACCTCCTGTGTTCCACTTTGAAATTATTCCCCTTAATGTTGACGCTTTGAACAAGAGAAATAGTTGCTTTCTATCCACCCTGTCCATGCCCCTCATCATCTTACACACCAATATCAGGTCCCAACTCAACATTCTCTGCTCCAAAGTAAACAAACTGAACTTATCCAGCAGCTCTCCATCGCTGAAATGTTCCTTCCCAGGCAGTATCCTGAACTGAATTAGCTTCACTGTCACATGTACTCGCATCAGTACAGTGAAAAGTTTACAATTAAATCACCACTCACAGTGTCATCTTAGGTGCAAGATACCCAGGTACAAATTCTACAGGACAAATTCTTAGGGGGAAACAAAATAGCAAAACAAAGAAATAAGAAATCCAGTGTTACAGATCGTAGGAGTATATTAGAAAACAGACAAATAAGAAGTTCAGAGCAACAGTCCTTCTAACCCAATCCACACAGGTACCCAAGCCCGTGGTTTGAGCTGAACCTTAACTCCAAGGTGCACTGGGATTCACCTCAAGACCAGACGTCCAGGCCGGGCTGAAACACTGCTACTGGCTGCCAACTGACCACCATGCCAGGCCGAGAAACCACCATGGGTCGCCGTTAGACATCCATGCTGGGCCAGGAGACCACTAACCCAGGGCGGGAGACCGCTAACCCAGGCCGAGAGACCACCACATCAGGCCAGGAGAATGTCTGGCCAGGTCTGCGTTGAGGCCAAGGGCCTGAATCCATGCTGACACCAGGAGACTGAATCGCGCTGACATCAGGAGACTGAGTCCACACTGACGCCAGGTGCTCTGGACGTCGCCAAGAAGAAAGAAGAGAGCAAGAAATAAAAACAAACCAGAAACAAAGAGAGAAAAACACAAACAGGTGGAGCAGACGAGCTCCAGCATCCTACTCCGCCACCATCTCATACCTCTTTGTACCGCCTCCAGTGCAATCACATCCATCCTATAGTTGTGGCGACCAGAACTGCATACAGTAACTCCAGCTGTAGCATTACCAAAGTCCTGTACAACTCCAACTCCAACCAACTGCTCTTATAAGCAATGTCTTGACTGACAAAATCCAGTATCCCATATGTCTAATCTGTCCAGCCACCTTCTGTGGACTGGCATGCCAAGATCCCTCTGTTCCTCAGATTCCCAGTGTCCTGCCATTCATTGAGTACTCCCTTGTCTTGTTTCTTTTTCCAAAGTGCGTCAGCTCACATTTGTTAGGTTTAAATCCCAGCTGCCACTGAACTGCCTATCCGAGCAATCCCTTTATATCCTGCCGAAACCTAAGGCCTTCCTCCTCATTGACAACCCACCTGGCCAATCTTTGTGTTGCCTGCAAACCTACTTGTCATTCCCCACCATTCTCATCTCCATCATTAATGAATATCACCAACAGTAAGGGACTGATCCGTGCGGTACCCAGGGCTCCAGGCACACAAACAGCTTTCTACAACCACCCTCCACCTCCTACCACTCAGCCAATACCCTCATTAACCTGAAGGTACCTGGTTTAGATATATACATCAGTCGATCAGTTCAATAGAAAGTGAATGCTCTTTGCAAGGTATCTATGAAGGTGTTTCATGCACCTCATTGTAAATTCCCTCCATTGCTTCTTTACCCCTTAGTTTTATTTTCTGGTTGTCTTCACTTAGCAAATGACAAAAGTCTCTGCAATCACCATGGTCTATTTGAGGCTGCAGAAATTGGATTGTACAGCTATACTATCCAGTTACAGGCAGTGCTAAGTGGGTCACTCAAACACATGAGGTTTCTCTGAATTAGTGCAGGTGAGGTTTAAGCCATTAGATTCGATAAAGCAAACAGCATAAGCAGTGATTCAGATTGAGAGTATGCAGGAATCTTGGCTGCCTCTAGCTCATACAGCAACAGCACTGGAAATTTTACACTGAAAACTGAAAGTGCTGGAGAAATGCAGCAGCTCTGGCAGCAATTTATCAAGGCATGGAGCCCTACGTAACAGGAAAAGACCCTTCAGCCTATTGTGTCCATGCTGGTCAAAAAGAAGAGTTAATGCTTCAAGTTGAGTACAACTTTTCAAAGTCCTCTTGTAGAAAGGACTCCTGCCAATGGACACTATGGGTTGAATGGCCTTCTATACAGCAATCAGTTTCTGCTATTCTAATGCTAAATTAACACCATAGTACAAAGAGACCAACATGTCCAGCTAGTCTTGATTATTAATCACCAGTACCGAGTTCTGTCTAGTGGGTTGTTAAATCCTCTTGAGTTAAAGTGGAGAGCTCAGGAATTAAGGATTATTCTCTGAGACACATTGCCCGAGGCAGAGATATTATAGAGGTTTGAAAATGTTTTCTTCTTCTGCACAATTTCATTGATCAGTCTGAGAGATTATTGGAGTTGGTGAGGAGGCTCTTTGACTGACGTGGGAAGCTATCGTGAACCCTCCAGGAGACAGACCCCGCCCCGTGCAGAGTGGGCAATCGCAGAAGGTAACACCATGGCTCCCTGGAGAAATCTGACTGGTCCTGAACACTGAACAAATCAAATCAGAGAGGTTCATCTCCAAAAGGGGGGTGCTGATAGCCAACTGACGGGCGGGGCTGATTCACTGTTTAGTTCATTAACCCGGTCTTTCACTGCTTCATTGTTATCACCAAACATCCAGGAACAGGGTGAGCAACTTGTTCCACTCCTTGTCGTAGATTGGTTGGAATTCTCACCAGGCAAAATGGAAGCTCGTGGTAGGGATAAGTTTGGCTTTGTGTAAAAAAAATGTTTGAGACTTCTGCATTAAGTCCTGGAAATATATGACTGTAGGTTTGCAGGTGGAACTAAATGCGATTAAACAACGCACAGTCTGACAAAGCCCTTGCCCCCAGGCATACTGGGATAGGGGCAGCGCTCGGAAGTCGACTGACCTAATACTTTTGCGTTTCTGAAATGCTTCACGGTGGTCTTTCGAGCTTCGTTTTGCATGAACTTTCTCTCCACATCGTTTGGTACCTACGAGCCCCTGAAGTCCGTTGCTCACTGCTTAATGTTAAGGCTGAATGTCTCTTTGGGTGTTCTTCCCCACTTCTGGGATTGCATGACAGAGCTAGGCTTCTGGTTCACATGTAGAACCACTTCAGCTCGCAGTCCTGTGGGTTCAAGGGAAGAAGGCAGACTGGTCTGGGGACACTGCTCAGCACTGAAGCACACGCTATTTGCAAAAAGGACGGATCGTGCTGGCTCGCACCAGGGAATTAAAATAGTTGGCCAAGGAAAAGCTGCAGGTTTAAATTTAAACTGACATCAATAAATCAGAAAGGTGCACATTAATTAAGGGCTTCGTTAGGACTTTTATGACAAAGGTATTTAACAAAACTCCGCACAAATTCTAGAATTCAGTAAACCCGAGTATCTGGCAGATTGATTTGACACTCAAAGCTTGGGCAACAATACAATCTTTCACCCTGATAGAGGCTGGGCTGAGTCTTTCTTTCTCGACTTTGATGCTGCACAATTCTGAAGTGGCTCCTTTGCCAGATGATGCAGAGAGCTGAGCAGGAATACACAACAATTTGCATTGATGCCAGAGGGAATGGTAGCAGCGGAGAGCATCTGAGCCAGGACATACTGCAGAGAGGACAGAGTCAGGATGACGAATGGAAAAACTCACAATCCTGGTGGGACATTGTGCAGAGGCAAAAAAAGTAGCAGATGCACGCATCATCATTCCATGCCATTTCATTTCAGTTCCCAGATCCAGAGCTTCAAATCCCAGCTTGGCAACAGGAAAGTTAAATTGTGTGATGGAACCTGGTCAGCATGGACAAGTTGGACCGAAGGATCTGTTTCCGTGCTGTATGACTCTGTGACTGCCTGGAATGGAATGCTGACTGTTGTTTTGACTAGTTTATGAAACAGCCCTCCCAACATCAGAGGGAGGTGCCCTGGGAGTCCTCAACATTGACTTCCACCCCATGAAGAGCTGATGGATCAATATTCCTCCATGTTGGACATCACTTAGAGGAAGTACTGAAGTTGGCCAAGGATTTCAATGTTATTTTGCTCACGCACTTAACCTGTCCATATGCATGTACAGAGGCTGTTTGTCATCCTCACCATTTACCATCCCATCTATCTTTGGGTCATCCACAAACCGGGCCACAGTACATTCACTTTGCCCTTGCAAGTTATTAATATCTATAGTAAATACTTGTAGAACTGATCACTGTAGTATTCCACTAGTTACAGGTTGCTATCCTGAAAAAAGCTTGCTTATCCCAACATTCTGTCTTCTATAAGTTAACCAATCCTTAATCAATGCTTATATAGTACCTCCAACACCATCTTATTAAGTAATCGACTATGGGAGGTTTTCCATTCCTCAGCTTGACTTTGTCCTCCCCTATCAAATGCCTTCTGAAAATCCAAATATATTACATTCAGTGTTACTTCTTTACCTATCCTGCTTGTTGTTTCTTTAAAATATTAGAATAAATTGCCAGACATGATCTAATCTTCATGAAGACATGCTATTCCAACATTCTGCTTTAGGTTCAAAGGTTATTGGGAGAAAGCAGGAACAGGAGACTGAGTTAGATGAGCGGCCACGATTATATTGAATAGCAGAGCGGGCAAGGGCTGAATGGCCTACTCTATTTCCATGTAAACTTAGGGAGAAAGCATATCAGCACACAAAGACAGGCAGCTGGTCAGAAGA
Source organism: Stegostoma tigrinum (assembly GCF_030684315.1). Classification (NCBI taxonomy): domain Eukaryota; kingdom Metazoa; phylum Chordata; class Chondrichthyes; order Orectolobiformes; family Stegostomatidae; genus Stegostoma; species Stegostoma tigrinum. The sequence continues at coordinate 67,872,948 of NC_081364.1, read as the reverse complement.
TTGGACAGAATATAAACCAACAACAAACAATGACAAACAATTGATAAAGAGAGAAATATTACATTATGAGAGAATCCACTGTAGAGAACTTCATACTATCTAGAAAGTACCCTGACCTATCCCTTTTTTTGGTCCAAGACGGCTAATCTCACATTTGCTTGTATTGAAATTCATCTGCCACAGTTTTGCCTGATTACTTATTCCATCAATATCCCTCAGTAATTCTATACTATCATCTTCACTGTCCACAATGCTGCATTACTTTGTGTCATCAGCAAATTTTGATTTATGAGGTTCTCTGCCATTATCCAAGTCATTAATAAATAATATGACTAATTGAGGCCCTAACACAGATCCTCTTGAGACACCACTGGTCACATCCTGCCAATTTGAGTACCTACCCATTATCCCTATGTGTTGTCACACGCCCTTTTCCCAGCCATGTCAGGAATTTGCCCTCACTTCAGCAGGTTTCTACCTTGGTTACTTCTCTTATGTGGGACCCTGTCAAATTCCTTCTGGAAGTCCACATAAACGACATTCTCAAACATTCCCATACCCACTTCCTTACTCACTTCAAAAAAATTCAATGAGGTTTGTCAGGCCTGACCTACATATCATGAACCCATGCTGGCTCTCCTAGATTAACTGAATACTTCCAAGGTGTTCAGTTACCCCATCCTTGATAATAGGTTCCAATGATTCCCCCACCATAGGTGTTAAGCTAATTGCTCTGTAATTCCTTGGTTTTGCTGTTTCACCTTTCTTAAAAGCTGAGTGCTATGCACAATTTTCCAATCCAGATGGCTGACACCTGTATCTAAGGAATTTTGAATAATTATACTTAGGACATCTACAATATGCTCCCCTACTTCCTTTAACATCCTCAGATGGAAATGGTCAGGTCCTGGGGATTTGTCACTCTTTGATTCCACTAATTTCCTCATTATTGACATTTTGCTTATGTTAATTTTATTCAGTCCCTCTTTCCGATCCACCATTAAGAGGACTTCTACCAAACTATCCTCCTTTTCTACTGTAAATATACTGAAGCAAAGTAATTGTTCAGCTTGCCTGCCATTTCCCCAACATCATTGTCAATATCCCCACTTTCAGACTTTAGACAGGCAGCATTGCTCCTGTCTACCCACTTTCCCTTGACGTGGCAAGTTTCCTTTCATAATCACTTTAATTGTCACTCTTATAAGCTGTTCTATGGCCCTTTGCTAGTTCTTGTATCTTCCTTAGGATCTGTGCTACTTTTTGCATTTTTGTAAGCCCTTTCTATTAGTTTTATGCTTTAGTTGGCCATGCCTGCTTTTTTTAAAAATTTTCTCTCTATGAAAGATAACTGCAAACCTAAAACTTCCCAAGAGTTTCTACCTTAAAAAAAATTTACAAAGTGTGTGTTGTTCTTATGGAATGATGAGACTAAAGAATTAAAATGTAAAAAGGAAATGGTAGATGAATTGAATTGAACAGGTATTTTACATCAGTTTTCACTATAAATAGCACAAAACAGCACTCCAGAAGCAGAATGACAGGACACTAAGGAGCGCAGAGGAGCAGAGGGATCTGGGGGTATTTGTGAATTTATTTTCGAAGGCAGTAGAACAGGTAACAAGGTAGTTAGGAAGAGATACAGGATACTTGCCTCAATCAATCAAGGCATAGATTATAAGAACAGGGAGGCCACGTTGGAGCTGTACAGAACTTTTGTTGGGCCACAGCTAGAGAACTGCATGCAGTTCCGGTCACCACACTATAGTCAGGATGTGCTTGCACTGGAGGGGGTACAGAAGAGATTCAGCACAATGTTGCTTGGGATGGAGCAGCTCAGCAATGAAGAAAGGATGGATAAGCTCAGGTTGTTTTCTTTGAAGCAGAGTATACAAAAGCGTGTGAAGTTATGAGGGACATGGACAGGGTGAATAGAAAACAGCTGTTCCCCTAAGTTGAAGGATCACTAATAAGGGGGTATAATTGTAAACTGAAAGACAGAAGGTTTAGAGAGGATTTGGGAAAAACGTTTCACACCCAAAGTGTGGTGGGGGTCTGGAATGCCCTGCCTGGGAGGGTTGAGGCCGGAAACCTCACAAGCTTTAATAAGTAGAGATAGTAGGAACTGCAGATGCTGGAGAATCTGAGATAACAAGGTGGAGAGCTGGATGAACACAGCAGGCCAACCAGCATCAGGGGAGCAGGCAGCCTGACGTTTTGGGCCTAGACCCTTCTTTAGAAAATGATTCATGTAGTAGTGTAGCTTTGGCAGTACAGGCTTGATGGGCCAAAGGGCCTCTTCCGTACTATATGATTCCACAAATTGGGAAATGGAAGAGAGAGAATAACTCTGGAAAAGTGTGGGTGAGAAGTGGGCAGGTGTGTATTGTTGACAAGTAGCTCATCCCAGAGTCTTAAAGGAAGTAGCAAGTGAGATCATTGATGCATGAGATAAAATTTTAAAAACTCATTAGATTCAGGAAAGGTTCCTTTAGATTGGAAAATGGCTAATGTCTCTCATTCAGTCAAAAAGGGAGTGATACAGAAGTTTAACATCTGTCACAGGGGAAATGTTGGAAACTATCAATAAAAATATTTTAACAAGCACCAGGCGAAGTTTAGGATAATTAGGCAGAGCCAACATGGTTTTGTGAAAGGGAAATAATATTTTTCAATCTACTGGAGTCCTTTAAGGGAGTAAAGCTGCTGGGGATAAAGGGGAACCAGTGGATGTGCTGCATTTACATTTTCTGTCAGCATTTGTTCTGGAAGTATAAGAGGTAACCAGTTGACACAGTTGGAAGATTGAATGGTTAATGGGAAACAGAGAGGAGGTATAAATGGGTAATTATCTTGTCAACAAAATGCAATCAGTGCTGTTGCTCAGGAATCGGTGCTGAGGCCTCTACTTTTTCCCAGTTCTATAAATGATTTGGACGAAGAGATTGAAGGCACACAAGCTAAATTTATTGATGACATGAGGATAGATAGGAAAGTGAGTTGTGAAGAGGAGATGAGGAGCCTACAAAGGGATATAAATAGGTTAAGTCACTGGGCAAAGATCTTGCAAATGGAGTACAATAAGGGCAAGTGTCCATTTGTCATTGTCCATTTTGGCAGAACGAATGAAAAAGTAATTACCTAAACAATGAGAGGCTGCGGAGCTCTGAGATGCAGAGATGTGGGTGAGCTGGTGCATGAAGCACAGAAGGTTAGTATGCAGGACCAGCAAATAACCAGGAAAGCTCATGAAATGTTATGTCTTAATGTGACGGAAATTGAATACAAGTGTAGAAAGGACATGCTTCAGTTGTACAGGGCATTGGTGAGACCACATCTAGAGTACTCTGTACAGTACTGTATGCATGGAAGGATGTTAATACATTGGAAATAGAGAAGGTTTCCTAGACTAATACCTGGAATGGGTTGGTTGTGTTATGAGGAAGGGTTGGCAGTCTAGGCCTGTATCCTATGGAGTTTAGAAGAGCCAGGGGAGATTTGATTGAAACATAAAAGGAATTTTGACGAGATGAATATGGAAAGTATGTATCCTAGCGAGTTTTGAGAAGATTTGTAGCTCAGGTTGAGTTTCTGGGTGTGAGTTTGCTCGCTGAGCTGGAAGGTTAGTTTTCAGACATTTCGTCACCATTCTAGGTAACATCATCAGTGAGCCTCCGATGAAGCGCTGGTGTTATATCCTGCTTTCTATTTATCTGTTTAGGTTTCCTTGGGTTGGTGATGTCATTTCCTATGTTGGTGATGTCATTTCCTGTTCTTTTTCTCAGAGGATGGTAGATTGGCTCCAAATCAATGTGTTTGTTGATGGAGTTCCGGTTAGAATGCCATGCTTCTAGGAATTCTCGTGCGTGTCTCTGTTTGGCTTGTCCTAGGATGGATGTGTTGTCCCAATCAAAGTGGTGTCTTTCCTTATCTGTATGTAAGGATACTAGTGATAGTGGGTCATGTCGTTTTGTGGCTAGTTGATGTTCATGTATCCTAGTGGCTAGCTTTCTGCCTGTTTGTCCAATATAGTGTTTGTCACAGTTCTTGTAAGGTATTTTGTAGATGACGTTCGTTTTGCTTGTTGTCTGTATAGGGTCTTTTAAGCCAAACAGAGACACGCACGAGAATTCCTAGAAGCAAAGCATTCCATCAACAAACACATTGATTTGGAGCCAATCTACCACCCCCTGAGAAAAGAAGGGAAATGACATCACTAACACAGGAAATGACATCACCAACCCAAGGAAACCTAAACAGATAAATAGAAAGCAGAACATAACACCAGCGCTTCATCGGAGGCTCACTGATGATGTTACCTAGAATGGTGACAAAACATCTGGGAACAAACCTTCCAGCTCAGTGAACCAGCTTACATCCATAACAAAATAAAGACCCACTCTTCTGTGGACCGAGAGGAGGAGAGCGCTGTGTTGGATGTGGAAGGAAGACGTCGGGTTGGCTGTGCACCCTTGCAACCGGTGGATCTTAATGCTGGCTTCAGCCTAATGCTGGTTCAGGGGAGCAGCCAACTTGCAACGATGGCTGCAGCAAGTGCTCGTGCCCCAGGTCAGGGGGTCCAGAACACCATCCGTGTTTCCGTGAAGAAGGTGGATGAAGGTGCACCTGTGGACCGCACCTTCTTCGTGAAGAGGGTCCTGTTGGACTGTTGTGGGTTCGCTGCTGTGGACATTTACTGCCTGCAGGATTTCCCTGGAGGTGGTTTTTACGATGTAACCTTCGGGAGTGCCAGGCTTTGCGAGCGCTTCCTGGAGGTTTTCAAGGAGAAAGGAGGTGAGGGCCCCCTCTCTGTATTGACCGCTGTCCCGCTGTTTGTGATGCCAGCGCAGAGGAGCCGTATGGTGACTGTGCATATGTACAACCCACATGTGCCAGCAGTTGATGTCCTGACCTTCCTTGGAAGGTACGTGAACGTGGAAGGGGACCTAACTGACATCATGGACCCCTTTGGCATTTGGACCAGTAAGAGGCAGGTCAAGGTGACGCTGAGGATGGGCGCGGACGGGACCATTGTACACCCACCGTCCAGCTTTGCGATCGGCGGGAGCAAGGGCTACCTGACCTACGCAGGGCAACCTAAAGTCTGCCATGCCTGTGGTAGGTCAGGTCACGTGGCGGCTGACTGCAAAGCCACCATCTGCAGGAGCTGCAGGGAGGAGGGACACCTTGCAAAGGATTGCCCACAAGAGAAAAGCTGCAACCTTTGCGGGGAAGCGGGCCACCTCTATAGGGCATGCCCGGGGGACTACCTACGCCCAGGTCGCCGGCAGGGGCAATGCGGGGCCAGCCCCCCCGGAGGAGAGGAAGGCACCAGGGCCCTGCAAGGAACCCTCAAGTGTGCAGGAGGGCCAGGTCGTGCAGGAGGGCCCAGCCCCGCAGGATGGGCCCGAAGCCAGCAAAGCGCCCCTCCAGGCTCCGCTCCCCCCCGACAACCCGGAGTCGATGGAGGCGGCGACAGGCGACCCGGGGAGTGGACGACGGTCCGGAAAGCGAGGAGGAAGGCGCGTCGGCGGGCCCAGGAACTGCAACCATCAGGCGGGAAGTAGCAGCTATGGGGGTGCTATAAGAGCTCCTCTGACGAGGGAGATTCGGAGGAGGCCCGCCCAAAGCAGAAGCTAAAGATCTCAAGGGAGAAGGAAAGCAGCACCCCACTTCCAGGTGATGGGAGGCATCCTGAGGCTCTGTCCGACACCCAGTCACGTGCCGCTGGGGCCTTGGAGGGCTCCCCGGAACTTCCAGGCAGGAAGGAGGAAACAGCGCGTTCCCCAGCCTGACCCAGAGCCGGACTCTCCTGCCTCCGTACCCCCGACGGGGGGATGCCACCCGGAAGGCAGCACGGATGGTTTCCTGAGAGCATCCAGCAGTTAGCCCGGGCAGTGGGCATGAAGGGACAGATGGAGGGGTTGGACCTTGGACTTGGGGAGGGTACTGCGGTCACTGCCCACAATGGGGGTACGAGTTGCGAGCATTAATGTGCGTAGCGTCAAGTCCACCGCAAGATGTGTGTCCACGTTGGCCTACCTGACCACCATCAAGGCGGACCTCCTGTTTCTGCAGGAGTGCGGGATACCGCACCTCAGCAGGTACGGGAAATGGTCCGGTGCCTGGACCTGTGGGCCTTCGATCTGGTCGGGGGGTAACGACTGTCGCTCCTCGGGCCTGGCTATTCTGCTGCGGGGGCGCAACTTCATCATCTCTCAAGTTCAGGAGGTGGTGGGGTGCGCATCCTAGTGGCTGACATCACCTACACGAACGCTCCCCTGAGGCTGATCAACGTGTACGCCCCAGCAGTACGGAGTGAGCGGTTGGCCGTCCTGTAGCAGCTTCCACCCCTGCTGGCTACGTCCAGGCCGGTCATCCTAGGCGGAGACTTCAACTGCATCATCGATGCAGATGGAAAATCCGGCGTGGGGACAGCGGGTGGGGGGAGTCAACTGGACGTCACGTCCAGATTCCTGATGAGCACGGTGAAGGACGCCAAGTTGCTCGACGTCTTCAGCACCCCTGCAGACGGAGCGCAGCGGAGGTACACCTGGTCGCGGCCAGACGGGTCTATTCGCTCAAGGATAGACTTCCTGTTTGTGTCACGGGTGTTCTCAGTCAGGTCCACCGGCGTCGAGCCCGTGTTCCTCTCTGACCACTGCCTCCTGCTGGCCGACTGTCACTTACAGGATGACCAGCCAGCCGGTAAGGGGACGTGGAAGCTCAACACGACTCTGTTGACCCCAGAGAGCGTCAAGGAGCTTAAGAGGGAGTACACTGGTTGGAGAACCGTGAAACCCCTCTTTGAGTCTCCGGGCGACTGGTGGGAGATGGTGAAGGAGAACATCAAGAGGTTCTTTGTCCTCAAGGGTGTTCGGAAGGCGAGAGAGAGGCGGGGAAAGCTGTCGCGACTCCAGAAAAGGGTGCAGAACCTGCTCCCTCTGTAGTTGATGGGGGTCGATGTCATGGAGGACCTCCGCGAGGTGAGGGGCCAGCAAGCCTCGCTCTTCACCGCGGAGGCCTCCAGGATAATCTTCCGGTCCAGGGTCCGCTCCGTGGAGCAGGACGAGACGTGCTCGCGTTTCTTCTTTCAGAAGGTGCACAAAGAGAGCTCTGTGCTTAGCCGGCTGAAGGAGGACGACGGCTCAGTGACGTCGTCTCGGCCCGACATTTTGAGGATCAGCAGATCCTTCTATGCCGGACTGTACGACACGAAGCCCACAGACAGCACGGCCTCCGAGTCGTTCCTGTCGTCTATCACGGAGGTCTTAGACGAAGGCACGATGGAGTGGCTGGACCGGCCGATATCTCTGGATGAGCTGACCAGAGCCCTCAAGTCCTTGGAGAGTAATAAGACTCCCGGGACCGACGGCTTACCGGTCGAGCTGTATTCCGCTCTGTGGGAACTGGTCGGCCAGGACCTGCTGGAGGTGTATGATAGTGCGCTTCGGGCAGGGGAAATGTGCAAGTCCATGAGGAAAGGCATCATTACCCTCATTTACAAGAGGAAGGGGGAGAGGGAAGAAATTAAGAATTGGCGTCCCATTTCACTATTGAACAAGGACTACAAAATCCTGGCCAAGGTCATAGCCAACCGGGTCAGGTCTGTCCTGGAGTCGGTGATTCACCCTGACCAAACCTGTGCTGTGCCGAGCAGGAAGATCGCTGAGAGCCTCGCGCTCGGCAGGGGTACGATCGCCTACGTACAGGACAGGCGGGTGGACACCTGCCTCGTCAGCCTGGACCAGGAGAAGGCCTTCGACAGGGTCTCTCATGTTTACATGAGGGACGTCCCCTCCAAATTGGGGTTCGGGGAGGGCATCCGCAGTTGGATCCGGCTGCTCTACACCAACATCGTTAGTGCAGTCTTGATCAACGGGTGGGAATCGGACAGTTTTCCCGTCAGATCTGGAGTCAGGCAGGGCTGCCCGCTTTCTCCTGCCTTGTTCGTGTGCTGTGTGGAGCCCTTTGCCGCATCCATCAGGAAGGATGTGAGCCTGAAGGGCGTGACTATCCCAGGCAGTGGAGGATTTCAGGTCAAGACCTCCCTGTACATGGATGACGTCGCCGTCTTCTGCACCGATTGTCGGTCGGTGAGTAGGCTGTTGGACATCTGCGGCCAGTTTGAACTGGCCTCGGGTGCCAAAGTCAATAGGGGTAAGAGCGAGAGATAATGGGAACTGCAGATGCTGGAGATTCCAAGATAATAAAATGTGAGGCTGGATGAACACAGCAGGCCAAGCAGCATCTCAGGAGCACAAAAGCTGACGTTTCGGGCCTAGACCCTTCATCAGAGAGGGGGATGGGGGGAGGGAACTGGAATAAATAGGGAGAGAGGGGGAGGCGGACCGAAGATGGAGAGTAAAGAAGATAGGTGGAGAGGGTGTAGGTGGGGAGGTAGGGAGGGGATAGGTCAGTCCAGGGAAGACGGACAGGTCAAGGAGGTGGGATGAGGTTAGTAGGTAGCTGGGGGTGCGGCTTGGGGTGGGAGGAAGGGATGGGTGAGAGGAAGAACCGGTTCGGGAGGCAGAGACAGGTTGGACTGGTTTTGGGATGCAGTGGGTGGGGGGGAAGAGCTGGGCTGGTTGTGTGGTGCAGTGGGGGGAGGGGATGAACTGGGCTGGTTGAGGGATGCAGTGGGGGAAGGGGAGATTTTGAAACTGGTGAAGTCCACATTGATACCATATGGCTGCAGGGTTCCCAGGCGGAATATGAGTTGCTGTTCCTGCAACCTTCGGGTGGCATCATTGTGGCAGTGCAGGAGGCCCATGATGGACATGTCATCAAGAGAATGGGAGGGGGAGTGGAAATGGTTTGCGACTGGGAGGTGCAGTTGTTTGTTGCGAACTGAGCGGAGGTGTTCTGCAAAGCGGTCCCCAAGCCTCCGCTTGGTTTCCCCAATGTAGAGAAAGCCGCACCGGGTACAGTGGATGCAGTATACCACATTGGCAGATGTGCAGGTGAACCTCTGCTTAATGTGGAATGTCATCTTGGGGCCTGGGATGGGGGTGAGGGAGGAGGTGTGGGGACAAGTGTAGCATTTCCTGCGGTTGCAGGGGAAGGTGCCGGGTGTGGTGGGGTTGGAGGGCAGTGTGGAGCGAACAAGGGAGTCACGGATTCCATCCCCTATTCCCAATTCCTCCGCCTCCGCCGCATCTGCTCCCACGATAAGACATTCCACTCCCGCACATCCCAGATGTCCAAGTTCTTTAAGGACCGCAACTTCCCCCCCACGGTGATTGAGAACGCCCTTGACCGCGTCTCCCGCATTTCCCGCGACACATCCCTCACACCCCGCCCCCGCCACAACCGCCCCAAGAGGATCCCCCTCATTCTCACACACCACCCTACCAACCTCCGGATACAACGCATTATCCTCCGACACTTCCGCCATTTACAATCCGACCCCACCACCCAAGACATTTTTCCATCCCCACCCCTGTCTGCTTTCCGGAGAGACCACTCTCTCCGTGACTCCCTTGTTCGCTCCACACTGCCCTCCAACCCCACCACACCCGGCACCTTCCCCTGCAACCGCAGGAAATGCTACACTCCTCCCTCACCCCCATCCCAGGCCCCAAGATGACATTCCACATTAAGCGTTATGGATCAACCCAAGGGCATGCGAGTAATATCGAGAGTGAACACTCAATGCAGACTGCAGTTTGAAGTTAGGAACATACAGACCAAGGCAGAAATTAGGACTGGATGATCATTTAAATGGACACGGTGAGCATTGGAATGGGGAAAGGGCAGGCGATTGGGATGAGCCAAGAAAGAGCCACACAGGCATGATTGACCAAATAGCCTCCTTTGGCACCATAACACGTGATTCTGTGGGGACTAGGCCACTCAAACCATCGATCCTGCTCTGCCATTCAACAAGATCCTGACCTGATTACTCCACCTTCCCACTTACCCCCGCCCCAGTAACCTTTTGCGCCTTCAGTTGCTTATTGACAATCGATCCATCTCTGCCTCAAAAAACATTGAAAGAGTCTGACCCATCAGCTTTTCAGCAAAGGAAATTGAAAGTCTGGTGGCCCTCTGAGAAAAAGCAAAACATTTCTCTTTCTGTCTGTCTTAAATGGGTGACTCCTGATTTTAAACTGTGACCCCTAATTCCAGAAACTCCCATAAAAAGGATACATACTGGATGTGAGTTTGCTCGCTGAGCTGGAGGGTTAGTTTCCAGACGTTTCGTCACTTTTTTTTATTTGAAAAAATATACTTTATTAATAAGATGTACAAAAAATAAAACATATTTATACACCTACCCAGTCATGCAAGCCGCTCCAGGTTACCCAGGGGGTACATACACCAACTAAAGGAAAAAAACAAAGAAGAAAAAAAAACAAAGCAAAGAAACCGCCCCGGCAGTCGTCACCCCGCACAGTCCCAGTTGGCCCCCTGACCAGTTGGGGAAGGCGCCAGCTGGGCCCAGTTACCAGATAGGGCCCTTTTTTCTATTCTGGATGAGGGGTTTCATACCGTGGTCTTTCCCCACCGCGCCTTGGCGGCGGCTGCCCCAAGCTTTAGCGCGTCCCTCAGGACGTAGTCCTGGATCTTGGAGTGCGCCAGTCTGCAACATTCTGTCGGGGTCAGTTCTTTCAGCTGGCAGACCAGCAAGTTGCGGGCAGACCAAAGAGCGTCTTTCACCGCACTGATGGTCCTCCAGGCGCAGTTGATGTTGGACTCGGTGTGCGTCCCGGGAAACATCCCGTAGAGCACGGAGTCCCGCGTCACGGAGCTGCTTGGGACGAACCTCGACAAATACCACTGCATCCCCCTCTAGACCTCCTGCGCATAGGCACACTCCAGAAGGAGGTGATCAACAGTCTCGTCCCCCTCGCAGCCACCTCGAGGGCAGCGTGCAGTGGTGCAGAGATTCCAGGCATGCATAAAGGATCTCACTGGCAGAGCCCCTCTTACCACCAGCAAAGCAATGTCCTTGTGCTTGTTTGAAAGTTCTGGCGATGAGGCATTCTGCCAAACGACTTTGGCAGTCTGCATGGGGAACCACACGACGGGATCCACCCGCTCCTTTTCCCGAAGGGTCCCGAGGATACTACGTGCTGACCACTGCCTGACGGCCATGTGGTCAAAGGTGTTTCTTTTCAGATATTTCTCCACGAAGGACAGGTGGTACGGAATGGTCCAACTACTCGGAGCATTCCGCGGCAACGAGGCCAGGCCCATCCTTCGCAACACCGGGGACAGGTAGAACCTCAGTAAGTAGTGACACTTGGTGTTTGCGTACTGAGGATCTACGCACAGCTTGATGCAGCCGCACACAAAGGTAGCCGTCAGGGTGAGGGTGGCGTTCGGTACGCCCTTTCCCCCATTTCCCAGGTCTTTGTACATGGTGTCCCTGCGGACCCGGTCCATCCTTGACCCCCAAATGAAGTGGAAGATGGCCCGGGTGACTGCAGCGGCGCAGGTCCAGGGAATAGGCCAGGCCTGCGCCACATAGAACAGTACCGAAAGTCCCTCGCACCTGACAACCAGGTTCTTACCCGCGATGGAGAGGGACCGGAGCGTCCAACTGCCCAGCTTCTGCTTCAGTTTGGTGATACGTTCCTCCCAAGTCTTAGTGCACGCCCCAGCTCCACCAAACCAAACACCCAGCACCTTCAGGTAGTCTGTCCTGACGGTGAAGGGGGTGAAGGAGCTGTCGTCCCAGTTCCCGAAGAACATGACCTCGCTCTTACCCCTGATAATAAAATGTGAGGCTGGATGAACACAGCAGGCCAAGCAGCATCTCAGGAGCACAAAAGCTGACGTTTCGGGCCTAGACCCTTCATCAGAGAGGGGGATGGGGGGAGGGAACTGGAATAAATAGGGAGAGAGGGGGAGGCGGACCGAAGATGGAGAGTAAAGAAGATAGGTGGAGAGGGTGTAGGTGGGGAGGTAGGGAGGGGATAGGTCAGTCCAGGGAAGACGGACAGGTCAAGGAGGTGGGATGAGGTTAGTAGGTAGCTGGGGGTGCGGCTTGGGGTGGGAGGAAGGGATGGGTGAGAGGAAGAACCGGTTCGGGAGGCAGAGACAGGTTGGACTGGTTTTGGGATGCAGTGGGTGGGGGGGAAGAGCTGGGCTGGTTGTGTGGTGCAGTGGGGGGAGGGGATGAACTGGGCTGGTTGAGGGATGCAGTGGGGGAAGGGGAGATTTTGAAACTGGTGAAGTCCACATTGATACCATATGGCTGCAGGGTTCCCAGGCGGAATATGAGTTGCTGTTCCTGCAACCTTCGGGTGGCATCATTGTGGCAGTGCAGGAGGCCCATGATGGACATGTCATCAAGAGAATGGGAGGGGGAGTGGAAATGGTTTGCGACTGGGAGGTGCAGTTGTTTGTTGCGAACTGAGCGGAGGTGTTCTGCAAAGCGGTCCCCAAGCCTCCGCTTGGTTTCCCCAATGTAGAGAAAGCCGCACCGGGTACAGTGGATGCAGTATACCACATTGGCAGATGTGCAGGTGAACCTCTGCTTAATGTGGAATGTCATCTTGGGGCCTGGGATGGGGGTGAGGGAGGAGTGTAGCATTTCCTGCGGTTGCAGGGGAAGGTGCCGGGTGTGGTGGGGTTGGAGGGCAGTGTGGAGCGAACAAGGGAGTCACGGAGAGAGTGGTCTCTCCGGAAAGCAGACAGGGGTGGGGATGGAAAAATGTCTTGGGTGGTGGGGTCGGATTGTAAATGGCGGAAGTGTCGGAGGATAATGCGTTGTATCCGGAGGTTGGTAGGGTGGTGTGTGAGAATGAGGGGGATCCTCTTGGGGCGGTTGTGGCGGGGGCGGGGTGTGAGGGATGTGTCGCGGGAAATGCGGGAGACGCGGTCAAGGGCGTTCTCAATCACCGTGGGGGGGAAGTTGCGGTCCTTAAAGAACTTGGACATCTGGGATGTGCGGGAGTGGAATGTCTTATCGTGGGAGCAGATGCGGCGGAGGCGGAGGAATTGGGAATAGGGGATGGAATCCGTGACTCCCTTGTTCGCTCCACACTGCCCTCCAACCCCACCACACCCGGCACCTTCCCCTGCAACCGCAGGAAATGCTACACTTGTCCCCACACCTCCTCCCTCACCCCCATCCCAGGCCCCAAGATGACATTCCACATTAAGCAGAGGTTCACCTGCACATCTGCCAATGTGGTATACTGCATCCACTGTACCCGGTGCGGCTTTCTCTACATTGGGGAAACCAAGCGGAGGCTTGGGGACCGCTTTGCAGAACACCTCCGCTCAGTTCGCAACAAACAACTGCACCTCCCAGTCGCAAACCATTTCCACTCCCCCTCCCATTCTCTTGATGACATGTCCATCATGGGCCTCCTGCACTGCCACAATGATGCCACCCGAAGGTTGCAGGAACAGCAACTCATATTCCGCCTGGGAACCCTGCAGCCATATGGTATCAATGTGGACTTCACCAGTTTCAAAATCTCCCCTTCCCCCACTGCATCCCTCAACCAGCCCAGTTCATCCCCTCCCCCCACTGCACCACACAACCAGCCCAGCTCTTCCCCCCCACCCACTGCATCCCAAAACCAGTCCAACCTGTCTCTGCCTCCCGAACCGGTTCTTCCTCTCACCCATCCCTTCCTCCCACCCCAAGCCGCACCCCCAGCTACCTACTAACCTCATCCCACCTCCTTGACCTGTCCGTCTTCCCTGGACTGACCTATCCCCTCCCTACCTCCCCACCTACACCCTCTCCACCTATCTTCTTTACTCTCCATCTTCGGTCCGCCTCCCCCTCTCTCCCTATTTATTCCAGTTCCCTCCCCCCATCCCCCTCTCTGATGAAGGGTCTAGGCCCGAAACGTCAGCTTTTGTGCTCCTGAGATGCTGCTTGGCCTGCTGTGTTCATCCAGCCTCACATTTTATTATCAGGGGTAAGAGCGAGGTCATGTTCTTCGGGAACTGGGACGACAGCTCCTTCACCCCCTTCACCGTCAGGACAGACTACCTGAAGGTGCTGGGTGTTTGGTTTGGTGGAGCTGGGGCGTGCACTAAGACTTGGGAGGAACGTATCACCAAACTGAAGCAGAAGCTGGGCAGTTGGACGCTCCGGTCCCTCTCCATCGCGGGTAAGAACCTGGTTGTCAGGTGCGAGGGACTTTCGGTACTGTTCTATGTGGCGCAGGCCTGGCCTATTCCCTGGACCTGCGCCGCTGCAGTCACCCGGGCCATCTTCCACTTCATTTGGGGGTCAAGGATGGACCGGGTCCGCAGGGACACCATGTACAAAGACCTGGGAAATGGGGGAAAGGGCGTACCGAACGCCACCCTCACCCTGACGGCTACCTTTGTGTGCGGCTGCATCAAGCTGTGCGTAGATCCTCAGTACGCAAACACCAAGTGTCACTACTTACTGAGGTTCTACCTGTCCCCGGTGTTGCGAAGGATGGGCCTGGCCTCGTTGCCGCGGAATGCTCCGAGTAGTTGGACCATTCCGTACCACCTGTCCTTCGTGGAGAAATATCTGAAAAGAAACACCTTTGACCACATGGCCGTCAGGCAGTGGTCAGCACGTAGTATCCTCGGGACCCTTCGGGAAAAGGAGCGGGTGGATCCCGTCGTGTGGTTCCCCATGCAGACTGCCAAAGTCGTTTGGCAGAATGCCTCATCGCCAGAACTTTCAAACAAGCACAAGGACATTGCTTTGCTGGTGGTAAGAGGGGCTCTGCCAGTGAGATCCTTTATGCATGCCTGGAATCTCTGCACCACTGCACGCTGCCCTCGAGGTGGCTGCGAGGGGGACGAGACTGTTGATCACCTCCTTCTGGAGTGTGCCTATGCGCAGGAGGTCTAGAGGGGGATGCAGTGGTATTTGTCGAGGTTCGTCCCAAGCAGCTCCGTGACGCGGGACTCCGTGCTCTACGGGATGTTTCCCGGGACGCACACCGAGTCCAACATCAACTGCGCCTGGAGGACCATCAGTGCGGTGAAAGACGCTCTTTGGTCTGCCCGCAACTTGCTGGTCTGCCAGCTGAAAGAACTGACCCCGACAGAATGTTGCAGACTGGCGCACTCCAAGATCCAGGACTACGTCCTGAGGGACGCGCTAAAGCTTGGGGCAGCCGCCGCCAAGGCGCGGTGGGGAAAGACCACGGTATGAAACCCCTCATCCAGAATAGAAAAAAGGGCCCTATCTGGTAACTGGGCCCAGCTGGCGCCTTCCCCAACTGGTCAGGGGGCCAACTGGGACTGTGCGGGGTGACGACTGCCGGGGCGGTTTCTTTGCTTTGTTTTTTTTTCTTCTTTGTTTTTTTCCTTTAGTTGGTGTATGTACCCCCTGGGTAACCTGGAGCGGCTTGCATGACTGGGTAGGTGTATAAATATGTTTTATTTTTTGTACATCTTATTAATAAAGTATATTTTTTCAAATAAAAAAAAGTGACGAAACGTCTGGAAACTAACCCTCCAGCTCAGCGAGCAAACTCACATCCAGTATGTATCCTTTTTATGGGAGTTTCTGGAATTAGGGGTCACAGTTTAAAATCAGGAGTCACCCATTTAAGACAGACAGAAAGAGAAATGTTTTGCTTTTTCTCAGAGGGCCACCAGACTTTCAATTTCCTTTGCTGAAAAGCTGATGGGTCAGACTCTTTCAATGTTTTTTGAGGCAGAGATGGATCGATTGTCAATAAGCAACTGAAGGCGCAAAAGGTTACTGGGGCGGGGGTAAGTGGGAAGGTGGAGTAATCAGGTCAGGATCTTGTTGAATGGCAGAGCAGGATCGATGGTTTGAGTGGCCTAGTCCCCACAGAATCACGTGTTATGGTGCCAAAGGAGGCTATTTGGTCAATCATGCCTGTGTGGCTCTTTCTTGGCTCATCCCAATCGCCTGCCCTTTCCCCATTCCAATGCTCACCGTGTCCATTTAAATGATCATCCAGTCCTAATTTCTGCCTTGGTCTGTATGTTCCTAACTTCAAACTGCAGTCTGCATTGAGTGTTCACTCTCGATATTACTCGCATGCCCTTGGGTTGATCCATAACACTGGGCTGACAGACCAACATTACCCCACATGTGGATATGGAGGAGATGCAGATACCTCAATGGAGGCAGTACAGAGCAAGATTCACCACTTGGAGGGCCTAGGGTGGAAATGACTGACCACTGTCAATTTCTACGTGCTCCAGTCACTGAATGGGCAAACTGGTAAGCAGACACCGGATCACTACCCCTCTATTAGCAGAGACACTGGAGTCCAGGTCAGGTGGGACGGCACCCCTCGCCATTTAAGAATATATCGGGAGTCAGAGCCAGCTGGGGGAGGGGGTAGGAGAGCTGATAATACAATGCACTGTGAACATCTTTATAAGTAAACGCCTGATTGAATCTCACCTCCTAGCTGATGGAAGCTTGTGCTGCTAATCTAGATGAGAGATCCTTGGCAGTGTTGGGGAAAGTGGAGGGTGGGGTGCAGTCTGTATACAAAAGGGGCACTGTAGTACAGATACAGCAGCCGAAGAAACTCACCAGCAGAGTTATTTCAACGCAGATCCGAGACGCTTTCGCCTGATGCAGGAAGGCATGCAGGCTAACCCGGCAGCTCCTCTTCAGTTTAACAGGATTCCGATCGTTTCATCGCGAACGCAGCTCACAAATAAGCACACAGCTGGAAGGCCAGATCCCAGAGGTGCAAAGGAAGCAGGTTCGTGGGCTACGCCTCTCTCAGGCCCCGCTTCTGTGGCAGACAGAGACTACGCTTGCAGTTCACGGCAGCACATACAGGGACCCACACACAGACCACAGCCTCCCTACACGGCATTGCATTTCTGTCACCCCCACCCCCTCAGTCAATACCTCGGCGTGCATTCATTGTCAAAGCATCGCAAAACGAGGGCATTTTAGCTTTAGCAGCCGTCAGCGCTTACTTGACCTCTGCAGTATTAGCGATGCAGCACACTGTGAGCGCTACTCAGTACAAACACTGACACTGCAAAAAAAATTGTCTTCAGGTCCGGGCACACACACAGCTGTCCCACCCTTTCTGTCAGCTGAACCACTGCATTCAATCGGAGCAATGTAATGAACAGTGGGAGTGTATTCGGCCCATCATTACCTGTGCTGGTCCTCCAAAGGAGCAAAGTGCTTCGGGGAGTATATTACCATTCTCCATCCCTACCCCGACTCGAGTGAACCTCTTCTACCACCGCCCCCCCCCCACACTCTCAGACAGTGTATCCCAGACCCTAACCACTCGCTGAGTGAACCTGTTTCCCCCCACACTCTCAGACAGTGTATCCCAGACCCTAACCACTCGCTGAGTGAACCTGTTTCCCCCCACACTCTCAGACAGTGTATCCCAGACCCTAACCACTCCATGAGTGAACCTGTTTCCCCCCACACTCTCAGTGTATCCCAGACCCTAACCACTCGCTGAGTGAACCTGTTTCCCCCCACACTCTCAGACAGTGTATCCCAGACCCTAACCACTCGCTGAGTGAACCTGTTTCCCCCCACACTCTCAGACAGTGTATCCCAGACCCTAACCACTCCATGAGTGAACCTGTTTCCCCCCACACTCTCAGTGTATCCCAGACCCTAACCACTCGCTGAGTGAACCTGTTTCCCCCCACACTCTCAGACAGTGTATTCCAGACCCTAACCACTCCATGAGTGAAAAGGATTATTGTTGTGTCTCTGTGGCTTCTTTTCCCATTCCCCTTCAACCTGAAACCTCTTGATCCTTCCGCCAATGAGAGCAGTTTCTCAACCCAGATCCATCCTGATTTGGAACATCTTGATCAAATCACCCCTCAACCATCTCTTCTCCAAGGAAAACTGCCCTAAATTTTCCAATCTATCCACATAACTGATGCTCCTTTTCCCTCGATTCATTCTCATGAATATTTTCTGCAGCCTTTCACCTTATGGATAAAGTTTAAGGTTCAGAACGGGCTCCAATACTGCAGCTGTGGCCACAGGAGTTAAAGCAGAACCAGTTGAACATCACGTTCTTTGTCATGTATCCCCTGTTTATAAAGCTTCAGATTCTCTGTTGTAATTAATGGAGCTGTCAACTAATCCTGCAACTTTCACTAATTATTTCACAATATCTGCACGACCCTCCATCCCCGCACCCTCTTTCGAGTTGTACGTTATACTGTCCTCCATCTTCTTCCTGTCAAATATACCAACTGTCGCGGATCACAATGTGTATCCAAATGAGTTTTTTTCAGATTCGTTTAAATATACTTAAGAGAAGACATGCAGCTGTCCAATACTGCTACTCACTTTTAGCCCTTTGGCCTATCCTGTACACCACCTTACTCAGCTCCACATGACATTTCAGCAGCTACTTAGTTGTTTAGGATTGTGTCCCATACATAATTGTTAACATATTTTGGGAACAGCAGGGGAGCTCCAACAAGGATCTCCACTTGGGAAAATTCCCATAGTCCTACTGGACCATGGGGCTTCTCTCTCATTAGAGAGAGGTGACTGACGTTGGTTTAAGCTGAGGGTGATCACCCCTCAAGTGAGGGAAGAAGTTGAGAAGAATGATCACTGCAGCTGGTGATGGGAACTGAACCCACAGTTGGCATCAGTGTACATCACAAACCAGCTGCCCAGCCAACTGAGCTAACTGACGTCCCACCCCAATACAAACCATCCCCCAACTCAAAATGAAACAGATGTAACTGAGATCCTGGGTGGAGAGCAACTGACATACCAGATCCAGCAATCAGCAATTGATCCACAAATAGATCCAGTGTATGCAGAGGCAATGATAGATTGGAATGGCAGTGAGTAGGTCCAGAGGAGTGGGATTGTTAATGGACTCATGACATGTCAGGGCGGCACGGTGGCTCAGAGGTTAGCACTGCAGCCTGACATCACCAGGGACCCGGGTTTGATTCCAGCCTCGGGCGACTGTCTGTGTGGAATTTGCACATTCTCCGCGCGTCTGTGTGGGTTTCCTCCGGATGCTCCGGTTTCCTCCCACAGTCTAAAGATGTTCAGGCTAGGTAGATTGGCCATGCTAAATTGCCCCATAATGTCTAAGGATGTACAGGCTGGGTGGGTGAGCCATGGGGGGTAAGGGGGGGAGTAGGTCTGGGTGAGATGCTCTTCTGAGTGGGCTGAACGGTCTGTGTCTGCACTGTAGGGATTCTATGACATAAAGGATCAACAGTAGTGATCAGGAGCTGCAGTGCTTTCTCCGTCACCTTTCCAAAGGTAATATGACCAGTGTGCATCTCCCAAGGACATAATCTAAACTATTCATGATCCTGCCCCCAGCAGGAACTGTTCATACCTGAACTCTTTAAAAAATCATTAGGGACACAAGTGGTGACACTGGTGTTACAAATCCTTCAAATGGCAGGGCATCTGCATCCACTGACAAAGAGAAAGTTAATCAGGTTGATTATAACAGAGGTTGGTGGTCAGATTTTGGAGTGAAAGGGAGATACTCATTTGTCTGGAATAAGTCAAGCACATGAAGGTCCAAAACGGGATTATCTTTGACGTGAAATATTAAAGAAGTATACATTTTAATACATTAACACTGGGAGGGATGTTTTCTTGAACCTGCTGGTAGTTCCTGAGTGAAGGAGTCCCTGGGACAAAGGGGTCGGATAATCAATGGCCTTCAAAAATCATCCAACATGTTTTCCCAAGCCTCAACTGGTGATTGTCCGTGTAATGGCCTGTGGCCTTAATGATGCCTCTATTCTCCACCTCTGGTTCGTCGTTCACCTCTACCTCTTCTCTCTTCCTCTACCTCCACCTCTTCTCTCCTCTCTGCCCCTGCCTCCTCCATCTCCTCCCCCTCCCTCCACCTGTCCTCCTCCACCCTTTATCTCCTCCTCCCCCTGCCTGCACCTCCTCTGACCTCCACATCCTCCTCCTCCATTTCCTCCCCACACACCTCTTCTCCTTCTTCTTCCAACTGTCTTCCTCCTACTCCCTCCTCCACCTCCAACTTGCTTCTCCTCCATTTCCACATCTCCCTTTTCTTCTCCTCCTCCACCTCCACTCCTCCCTCCAACTTCTCCTCAGTTTCACCTCCCCCTCTTCTCTCTACCTCCACCTCCAATTTGAAACCTCCTGTGGCATTTTGGCAAATGTTTGGCAGTTTAAATCATAGAACACTCTCTCCCTATTTGGATTTTTAAAATTCACTCACAGGATGTGGACGTTGCAGGCTGGGTCCGCATTTATTGTCTGTCCCTAGTCGTCCCTTGAGGAGGTGATGGTGAGCTGCCTTCTTGAGCCGCTGCAGTCCTCCTGCTGTGGGTTGACCCACAATGCCCTTAGGAACGGAATTCCAGGATTTTGACCCAATGATAGTGAAGGAATGGCGATATATTTCTGAGTCAGGATGGCGAGTGGCTTGGAGGGGAACTTGGAGGTGGTGGTGTTCCCATGTATCTAACCCTCTAGATGGAAGTGGTCATGGGTTTGGAAGGTGCTGCCTGAGGATCTTTGGTGAATTTCTGCGTGCATCTTGTTGATAGCACACACTGCTGCTACTGAACATTGGTGGTGAAGGGAGTGGATGCTCCTGGATGTGCCAATCAAGTGGGCTGCTTTGTCCTGCATGGTGTCAAACTTGTTTAGCATTTTTGGGGTGCAAGTGGTTGTGCCTTGTAGATGGTGGACAAGCTTTGGGGAGTCAGGAGGTGAGTTACTTGCTGCAGTGTTCCCAGCTTCTGGCCTGCTCTTGTAGCCGCTGTGATTATGTAGTGAGTCCTGTTGAGTTTCTGATCAGTGATAACTCCCAGGATGTTGAAACTGTTTTTTTAAGTGATTGTAACTCCATTGAATGTCAAAGAGTAGTGATTTAATTATCTTTTTGGTGACAGGCATAGCCTGGCATTTGTGTGGTGCAAATGTTTCTAGCCACTTATCAGCCCAAACTTGGATTTTGTCCAGGTCTAGTAACCTTTGGTCACAGACTGCTTCAGTATCTGAGGAGTCACGAATAGTGCTGAACATTTTGCAAACATCAGTGAATGCCCCACTTCTGACCTTATGTTGGAGGGAAGGTCATTGATGAAGCAGCTGAAGATGGTTGGGCCTAGGACACTACCCTGAGGAACTCATGCAGTGATGCCCTGGAGCTGAGATGACTGACCTCCAACAACCAAAACCATCTTCCCATGTGTCAGGTATGACTTCAACCACCGGAGAATTTGTCTCCTGATTCCATGTGCCATACACACACCCAATAAGCCCTGTCTCCTTATTTTAAAGACTTCCTCAGCAGGTATTATTTTTAATTTTTTTTATAATTTTCTTCAAATAGACAGGGAGTGTTCCAACCATGACAGCATTGGCTCAACTACTTTGCTGGTTCTTTGGTGTTATGCAATAGTGTGCTTCTTAAATCAACCAGCACTCATACTAACGCTGTCAGAGTGTCGATATCTCTGGCCCTGTTCATTCTTTAAGTCCTTATTGAGAAAGAGGGAAAGTGGGCAGAGAAGAAGAGAAGGAGGAGAGGGAAAGGGGAGAGGAGGAAGAGAAGTAGAAAAAAGAGGAACAAGGGAGGGAAAGAAAATGAGAGTGTAGGGGAGGAGTGGAGAGGGAGAGGAAAGAGAGGCAGAGAGATTGAAGAGGACAGCTGGGTGGTGGAGACAAAGAGGGAGTGACTGCACATAAACAATCCAAGGGCCCTGGAGTGAGACACTGACACTAAGAGCGTACTGTGCAGCTGAAGGGGAGACTCGCACAAACACCATTACCTCCATTATACTAGCAAATCTCCCCCCCTCCCCCCGCCGCGCATATAACATTCTCAGCATTGGGACAACGCGTTCCTATCGCAGAAAGGTACCCCTTGGAAGCAGCAACTAGTAAAACTGAATTGTACATTTGCCATGAAAAAGAGAGGATTGGATCCAAGAATGTATTTTCAACATAAATAAGGACAATACTGACTACATGAAAACAGTGTTAGCTAAAGTTCATTGGGAGATTAAAGTAAGGGATAGTCAATGGCTAACACCCCAACAAGAATTAAAATGTCAAGGGGAGTACCCACCATTCCTGGTTCATCAAAAGATTTAAAAGTCACATCAAACTTGCAGAAAATGCATATAATTGCACAGAAGTGGGTGACAGGTCAGAAGTTTGGACAGAATATATAAAAATAAAACCAAAAATGACTAAAAAGATAAACAAAAAGGAAAAAATTTAGAGTATGAGAGAAAGCTAAATTGAAATATAAAAAGTTACTAAGAGTTTCTATAGATATTGTAAAGAAAATAATTAACAATTAAGTTTTGGTCCCATATAAGGTGAGTCTGGCCGATTAATAATTGGAAAATAGGGAGGTAGCAGATGAACTGCACAAGTATTTTCCACTGAGGTTTACAATGGGTTGGAGTGACATCTCAGAAATAAATTTACATCAGAAAATGGAAGAAAGGGAGAAACTTAAGTTAAATTACTATCACCTTGTACTGAACAAATTGTTGGAAAGGCATGCTGTCGAGTCCTTGAGTCCAAATAGGCTTTATCAAGGATATAAAAAGAATTAGCAAATAGGTTAGTCAATGAATTAATTTTAATTTTCCAAAATTCCCTAGTTTCCCGGAAGATGTCATTAGATTAGAAAATAACGAATGTTATATGGAGGAAGAGAGACACAAAATATGGAACTACAGGTGATTTAACTTAATATTTGCCAAAGAAAAGATGTTAGAAGCTATTATTAAATATTATTACAGGACTCTTGGAAAATTTCAAAGTAATGAGACAGATTCAGCATACTTTAGTGAAGGGGAAACTACATTTAACTGATTTATTGGAGTTCTTTGAGGAAGTAGCACATGTTGAGGTTAAGGATGGACATACTACACTTTGAGTTCTACATAGTTTTTGGTAAGGTGGCACATCAAGGTTATTTCTGGAAAATAAAAGTCCATGGTGAAGAAGTGACATATTGGCACAAATAAGACATTGGTTAGTGAGCAAGAAACATAGAGTAGGAATGAATGGATCATTTTCTTGTTGGCAAGATGTAATGAATGGTGTGCCACAGGATTCAGTCTGATACAATCTAACACTTAACTGAATGGTTCTTCAAAAACTGGTACAGGTATCAAAAGTTCTTGTTTAATTATTTGTTGAGGTTTTCCAAAGAGCTGACATGTATACGACCACTCCCTATGAGCAGTATCTCATTACAACTATTTGATCAACAACTGGGCAGCATGGTAGCTCAGTGGTTAGCACTGCAGCCTCACAGCACCAGGAACATGGGTTTGATTCCACCCTTGGGCCACTGTCCGTGTGGAGTTTGCACATTCTCCCTTGTCTGCGTGGGTTTCCTCTGGGTGCTCCGGTTTCCTCCCACAGTCCAAAGATATGCAGTTTAGATGGATTGGCCATGCCAAGTTGCCCCATGGTGTCCAGGGATGTGCAAACTAGGTGGATTAGCTGTGGGAAATGCAGGGTTACAGTGATAGGGCAGGTCTGGGTCGAATGCTCTTTGGAGGGACAGTGTGAACTGAATGGCCTGCTTCTCCACTGCCAGGATTCTATGAAACATTTCTGTCCATTGGAGAATGAGGGCTAAATAATTCACAACTTACTTCTGAATTTGACCTCCCTCTGCTGCACAATCTCCTGTTATCAAAGGCAGTCCCTCTCCTTCTAGGATGACTGGTGATGTGGGAAATACTCTAGTCAGCAACAATATACCAGAGTCAGGAATAGATGGGTGTGCAGGAATACAGTTATCTCCTTCTTAGCCAGTCCCTCTGATTTGAGGGTGACCAGCTTCAACTCCAACTTAGTAACTTGTGAGGTGACCGTTTAATTCAGTGTGTGATCTGGAGGCTCTGCTAAATGGTCAAGTGGTATTAGGAGGGATGTAATGGCAACAACAGGAAGATGGAGGGACAGGCAGATCTTGTGTTCATCCCATCTTTACTTGTGAGGTGCTCCTGGTAATATTCTTCTTCTTCCTGACCAAAAACAAACCTCCTAAGAAAGATCTGTTTAGTGCTTGAACGTTTAAAAGGAATCGCAGCCCATCTTTCTCCTCCCCACAGCCCTGATCTCCCAGAGCAGAAGCTCTGAGTCTCATTTACTTCCTTTGTGGAATTTTTGGATAAATCCCTGCTTCTCAATCCCAGTGGGATGTCTTGCTACTGGGATTCACACTTCAGGAGATTTACCAGCAACATGGGGCAGCACGGTGGCTCAGTGGTTAGCGCTGCTGCCTCATAGCACTAGGGACCTGAGTTCGATTCCACCTTCGGGTGACTGCCTGTGTGGTATTTGCACATTCTCCCTGTGTCTGCGTGGGTTTCTTCCGGGTGCTCCAGTTTCCTCCCACAGTCCAAAGATATGCAGGTTAGGTGGTTTGGCTATGCTAAATTGTCCCGTAGTGTTCAGGAATGTGTAGATTAGGTGGGTTATAGAGGGATGGGATGGGATGATGTGGACATGTTGGGCTGAAGGACCTGTTTCCACACTGTAGGGATTTTATGATTCTGATCACCCAGTGCTCTTTTGTTTGGCTCTCGAGTGGGAGGTGGGCATCACTGGAAAGGCCAACCATTGTTGCCCTACCTTCTTTGTCCTTAAATTGAGTATCTCACTCAACCCTATCAGAGAGTAGTTAGGGGTCAATCACATTGCTGTGGGTCTGGAGTCACATGTAGGTCAGACCAGGTCGGGGTGGCAGATTTTGTTCCCTAAAGGACATGAGCAAACCCACTGGGGGGGTCTGCAACAATTGATAGTAGTTGAGATTGCTAGTTCAGTAACATCCCCATGACACCACAATCCTTTCCTCGATAACAGCCCAACTGATTCATTGCTGGAGACAAAGTGCATGAATAAGTAGAAACAGTTTGTGGGCCGAGTGTAAGAAGGTCAAATTGGGAAGCTACGACTGGAGAATTTGTCTGTGGAAAGTTGTTACAGCCTTGTGCCTAGTTGTAATCTCAACCTGAACTAACTTGTGGGAAATCTCAGGAATTGTTGAACATATTTGACGACAATAACAGGCCAGCTGTAACCACAGGGCAAACCAATTTTTCCTTTGTGTGTCACTAAAAATACAAAGCACCTAACACACTCTTTAAAGGTTCCTGGGAGAGTTCCTGTGTCAACGAAAACAGTTTTTGATAAGTGTGGTATGAATATCACGTTCCCTGCTATCACTGTGAGATATTCAACACACTTATAGCCCAAAGATCGTGAAGTAGGGGCTATTTATTCCACATGCATCAGGTTATTACAGAAAGCAGAGAAATTAAGGATAAACAAGAACTGTACACATTGAGTGACCATGTGCATTACAGTGGACGAAGGAATTTTTATTCTGTCTCCGTCCCTTCCCACCAGACCTCTCCCAAGCCAAATAACTCTTTTGTTCCGGGTGACAGTCTACTCGACTTGACTTCTCTCGCTATCCTCCCTCTCTGCCACCACTAGCTGCTGTAGGTCCCACTGCACTCTCAGCATTTCTACCTATGCTCCCCGCGCACCCCCCCCCCCCCCCCCCCACACACACACACACACACACACTCTCTCTCTCCATGGACTGCCCAGGTTCCAATCATTCCCTCCACCTCCACCTCCATCTTCTCCAGCACTTTGGGAATAGCCGGTGGAGGTATCTTCTGGAGTGGACCCAATCACTCACTGTTCTTCGAGGTATATTTCTCATTGAGAAGGTTAACTCCTCAAGGAAAGTTAGGGGTTCCTGTGAGTGACTTCTGTTTTTTTTCAGTAGCCTAAGCCACTGGTCAAAAAAACAAGTTGCTTAATCCTTTTGAATTTTAGATATATCTGGTCAGGCCGATTTCTGAAGGTGTGGAATTTTTGGCAATACGCTTTCGGCATTACCTAGTACACAAGAAGTCGGCTCTTATTACTGCCTTACGTGTAGTACACTCCTCGGACAAGAGGAAATAAATTCCATGACCTTTTCCTGGAAGCTTACTCTGTCCGAACTTGCACCAACGTTACATTAGCCACTTTATATGCTCTGCTAACTGCTCAGAAGAGATAAAGAAACCTTCTACCTCCGCCTTCTCATAAGTGGGAATGAAATGAACAAATTCAGTTACCTCTGTCATCTGATGTGTCTTCCTGGAACACACTAGTGTTCCTGCTTCTCAGCTTGAACTGTCTTAGGTTGAAACTACCTTTCCTGTTTAGCCTGATTTTTTTTTTCTTTTCCTTCCCTTTCCTATTTCTCTCTCTTTCTTTCCCTCTTCTCTTTCCTCTTTCTTTTGAAATTCCAATTGATACAATTTTAATCTCATGCTGGTTACTCTCTCTGCCCCAATGTCCCTATTTTCTGTCCATACACCGTTGCCCACCCCTTTTAACATTTTACTTTTTCTAGACTTCAGGTGAAGGGGGAAGTCTTTTAAATCCTCAAACGAACTTCCTGGAATTCAGCTAGGAACATGCTGCCAACGAATGTGGACAACTTTACACGTACTCTAGCCAGGCAAACCCAAGAAAGCCCTTTGCTGTGCTTTCTTTCAAAGAATTGGTGTCAATGTGAGAATTTACCCACTCGAATGCTTTTGTTTTCAGGCCCCAGATGAGGGTTCTTAAACTATTCTGGTTCAATCACATTCCTAATAAGGTGTTCGCTATTACACTACTTTTTCCAGCAATTTCTAACATTGTTTATACAAAGTGGTTGAATCAATAGACTTCATCGGAACAATCTTGCATTTTGACCCTTACATTTCTCTACAGAAGCTAAACAATTGTAGTCAGTGTATATTAGTTTATCTTTGCAGCCATGACAGATTATAGGCTATAAAATGTAGAACACCCAATAATAATCCCAAAGCCTCCTTATTCTTCTGATGTCAATTGGGCATACTGTGCTCTTTTTGCACATAAAATCTTTTCCCTGCAGTTTGATTTTAAATATTATTACCAAAAAGTCTACAATATTGTGGCATATTCCTCAATGATACTCTATTATTTCAGACAGCACATCTCCAAAACAATGTATAAATGAGATTGAAGTTGGCAAGGTCTCTAAGATTAAGAAAAATCACAAAACATGTAGATTGCATAAAAACAGACGCACACTTGCACTGATATAGCCTCTCTTATATAGAGATGCACTGCATGCACCTCCTGTGCTGTTCCATAACACTTATCAAAGAGTTAGCGTTGGGAGACCATGAGGGATGTGAAATATTGAGGTTAGTATTTTGGAAGACTTGTAGCAAAAAGGGCATGTTTTGGGCTGTAAATTAAGGAAAATAGGAAATAGGAACAAGAGTAGACCATTCAGCCCCTCGAGATCATCTAGATCATGGTCATTCATCTACATCAGCACCATATCTCCACTATATCCCATGTCACTGGATGTCATTAGTAACTACAAATCTCTCAATCTCTCTCTCGAACTTACTCAATGACTGAGCTCCCACTGTCCACTGGGTTAGACAATTCACCACTGTCTGGGCGAAGACATTCCTCCTCATTTTAGCCCAAAAGGTACCATTTTCAGGTCTAGTCAGCGGCTCTGAGGAAGGGAATTGCTGGCCACTGTTCACCTGAAATACCTTATCTCCAAGAAGGTAGTGCTACAGATATCCCTGCCTCAGTCACAGTTGAGATTTTCAAACAGGGAGAGCAGACAAATAGTCCAGTCCGACACCAAGGAGCACTGAGCTGTAACGTCTCATCCTGTGAGCAGTAAGGATGAGAGGGCTGAGGAACTGTTGGGAATCTCCCACTCACTGCTCCTGGGAGCATTGCACAAGGAGGTCAATGCTGTCAGGAGTGCCAGTGAAGATGTGAGAATCCAGTATATTCTTTCCGTTTGAAAGGCAGGGTCTCAACCTGTGTATCACCTGGCCTGCACAGACGTGTTACAGTGCAGATGGAGTCTGAAATGGCTCTTCAAATGAGTGTCATTCCCCACTGCTAGTCTCCTACCTTTCCTCCCTATCCTTGTACACCATTTCTACCCAAATAAACATCCAATGCCCTATTGAATGCATCAATTGAACCTGCCTCCTCCACATTTCCAACTAGTGTATCTCATACCCTCACTACTTGCTGTGTGAAGAATATTTCTCACATCTCCCTTGTTTCTTTTAAATCCAAGCTTCCTTGCTCTTGTGGATTTTGAGTGGTACATACAAAACACAGTGATCCTGGTTAGGACCATCCCTCAATCAACAAGAACTGCAAAGCACTTTCAATAGGGAACACACATACAGCATTCCCACCTTTCAAATTCTCTCACATTCTCAGCATTCCCCTTTCAGAGTCTCTCTTTCTTTGACACATACGCAGCATTCGCACCTTTCAGATTCACACAGAATATTTGCTCCAACAACCTGGATTAAAACTCCAGCCTGAGCATCAGCTGCTGCAGTTTCTAATTTGCCACATGGAGCTGTGGATGGACTCACTATGCAAACATCCATGAGACTGAGAATGTGGTGAGACAGCTGATGATGAGCTGCTCACACCAGCAGGAAGGGCTATATTTGCTGTTTGTTGTTTACATTACCAACTTGCATGTAAATGTACAAGGTATACATAGTAAGTTTTGCAGCCTTGAAAATTAATGGTATTGTTGATACTGAGAAGAATGGTCTCAGACCACAGTCTGATGCTGATCAGCTGGTAATTGAGCAAGCTTTCCCTATCGACGCTGTCCATGTTTCGATCAAATCTCCTCTCAAGGAAACTGGCTGTATCTTCTCCAATCTATCCACACTCCTCGCCCCTCGAACGTTTTCTGCTCCCACTCCAATACATTGCATTCTTCTTCATCGCAGCCAAGGTTAGAATTCAATACAGACCTAATGTAAACAGCTTGCTTTTATATTCAAGACCCTTATTAATAAAGCCAACAATATTGCTTCATTAACCTTGGAACAGTGATCCATGTTATGAAATATTTAGACCAACCATGGGAAACTATCATAACGCTGAATGGTTGACGTCCATCAGAAATGGGACTTGAAAAGTTGGAGTAAAAAAATGTCAGGCAAGATTATAGCTGAATGATAGGGTGGCTTTAAAAAGGACAAAGTTCAGGGATGGCTGAAGTACATTCCCATGAGAGATAGATTAAGGCAGCCAAGAACTTGAAAAAGGAGACGTAGGACAGAAAGCCAGTTGGTAAGTGAGAACCCGGGTAAATATAGAATTTTCAAGTGCATGATGAAATGCTAGGTGAATAGCAGTTAAACAAAAACAGAGCATAACTCAGGTACAAAATTCAGCAACAGACCATTGAGATACTAGATGGGTTACGAATAAGAGGGGGGGGGGGGTCTGGCTGTATACAGCAAGTTGCCAAGTCAGCAAGACCAGGTTACATGCTTCCTTCATCTGGATACCCAAGTATCTGGAGACTGTAGGGGCAGTGGCCATAACGTTTCAATCCTCCTTGTACAGAGGCAAATGTTACAACCTTATTTAGAGTACAAAGAGAAAGCCAGCAACGAGAGGCCTTTCAGTGCATCATCACAAAACTTTTAGGGACAGCTCAGGACAAAAATGTAGCCACACTTGGAGAAATGTGGTTTAATTAAGGACAAATTTGACTCTGATAGTAAAAGAGAAGAAAGTAGGAGTGGCTATGTCTCAGATTGGATGCAAGGTGTTTAAGAATCAACCCTGTTCAATGTTTTATAGTGCATGTACTCGGGGACTGCAACTGTGTGCTGTTTACTGGAACACCTTTTGAAGGAACAGTTCAGAAGATGTTGGCATTTTAAAATTTTATTTAAGAGTTGGAGCTCTGCTAAGACACACTATTCATTCTCTTCACTGCGTAATCTGGCATTGGGATTGGTGATTTTGATTGCAAGCTGGGCCGCCCTCTCCACAATTGTCTTGCGGTTTTTGGAGGAGACATTGTGAGCAATTTCAGCACAGTAAGTCCTAGAAGAAAGAACAAACATGCTCGGAGTTGTATACAAATCCACACTCATTAGCTGACTTTCTGTTTAACATTTGCCCCTCAACAGTAGCAGATTACCCAGAACTTACTTGACTAGAAGGAGCACAGACAGACACCAAACCCTGTTGTCTGTGAGGAATTCCTTCATCATAAACTGAAGGACTGAACCCCTAAACCTCAAGGAGGAAATTCACAAACATTGGTTTGAGGATGATACCAATGTTGAATGAAGCTTCAGCACAGACCTGGGTGAAGCATTGGACCAGAGAAATGGCAAGAATCATAATTCACTGGAATGCATCATACGTCTATAGGTTTGAAAACGAACTTTCATTGAATGGAAACAGAATTGCTTGTCCTGGATGGACACAAGTCAAAGAGTTCATAGGTTCATAATTCCTTGAAGGTGGCGTTGCAGTTAGTTAGGGTAGTGAGGGCAGCGTTTGGTATGCTTTCCTTTATTGGACAGTGCATTGACAACAGGAGTTGGGATGTCAGGTTGCAGCTGTCCAGGGCATTGGTTAGGCTACTTTTGGAATACTGCATTCAATTCTGGTCTCCCAGCTACAGGAAAAATGTTGTTAAACTTGAAAGAGTTCGGAAATGATTTATGAGGATGTTGCCAGGGTTAGAGCCAAAATGAAAGGCTGAGTAAGCTGGGACGTTTTCTCCTGAAGCCTACAAGGCAGCGGAGTGACGGTATAGAAGTTTATAAAATGATCTCGGACATGGATTGAGTGAATAGCCAAGGGTAAGTGAGTCTAAAAGTAGACAGCATAGGTTTAAGGTGAGGGGGAAAAATTTAAAGGGATCTAAGGGGCAACTTTTTCACACAGAGGGTGGTGCTTGTGTGGAACGAGCCACCAGAGGGAGTGGCAGAGGCTGGTCCAATTAAAACATTAAAAAAAAAGCTCTCCGACACCACCTCCTACTGCTCCCTGGATCATAACCCCACCCCCGAGCACCAAGCCATCATCTCCCAAACCATCCACAACCTCATCACCTCAGGTGACCTCCCACCCACAGCCTCCAACCTCATTGTTCCCCAACGCCGCACGGCCCACTTCTATCTTCTTCCCAAAATCCACAAACCCGCCTGCCTGGTTGATATTGTCTCCGCCTGCTCCTGCCCCACCAAACTCATCTCCACCTATCTGGACTCCATTTTCCAGTGCAGGCAACCACCTTAAAAACCGATATCCATTTCAAGCCCACCGCCTCCCACCCACCTTCCTGCAAAAATTGCATCCCCTATTCCCAATTCCTTCGCCTCTGCTGCATCTGCTCCCAGGATGAGGCGTTCCACTCCTGTACATCCCAGATGTCCTCGTTCTTCAAGGATCGCAAGCCAGCACCATCCCCCCCCCCACCGCAGTAGTCGAGAAAGCCCTCAAGCGTTAACAATAACAAGCTTTGCTATCTATAAAACAAATCTAGATGGGTACATGAATAGGAAGGGTTTAGAGGAATATGGGCCAAATGGCACCAAAGTAAACTTAGGATATGTGACCAACATGGACAAGTTGGACCAAAAGGTCTGTATCCATGCTGCGCAACTCTAACTCATCTCACTGCCCTCAGAAATCACATGTTTTGTCAGTGCCACAACTTTGTTTTTATCACAGTATAATAGCAAGAGAAATTCCTCCAAACCAAACCATTCAGATGGGTGTCTCCATGTATCTATAGTCCTTGACCTTCTAGATGGAAGTGGCTGTGTGTTTGAAGGTGCTGTCTAAGGATGTTTGGTGAATTTCTGCAGTGCATCTTATAAATAGTACACACTGCTGCTACCGAGCACTTAGCTGTCTGTCACTCCCTGCCTACGCTGTTGGCATACACGTAGTCCGGTTTGAAGCCTTACTTTTAAGGTATGCCTGGTACGGCTGCTAAAATAATTTCTCTGCTTCGTCCAATGCCCAGAAGGACAAAGATAGAGCCTGCATTTAAATAGCCTCTTTTACAATGGCCCACTGTGGGACATTGCAAATGATGTCATTATGAAAGGTTGTTACTGATGTAATGTAGGAACTGTAACTGCAGACTCTCTCACATAGTTAGCCAACATACACACTGATGAGAATGACCAGACATCTGGTGGTTCACCCTTTCCCATTAGCAGAGGGGAGATGGGGAACATTAATTTACAAGCACAGAGAAGTTAATGCCTCGAATGACACTGTCAGAAATGGTGAGGAACTAGATTCAATCATTAAGTTTCAAAGGGTTAAATCCAGTTGGGTCAAGGAAGTGAGCTACAGCCCTGAAGGGAAGGGGACTAACCTAATGGAGAAGATAAATTCAAAGTTAGCTGGGAATAGTCCTGGATTACAATAAGCATACAGACTGTCCCTGGTTGTGAACAGGTTGTGTTCTGGAGCCCTTCTGTAAGCTGATTTGTACACAGGTTGGAACGCAATGCAATTCAACGTAAAGCAGCTGTTTTTAAGTTCAGGAAGTGTTTGTATATCGGGTCTTCGAAATTAATCCTCTGTATGGGATTGCATTTGTAAGTAGAACGTTGCTAAATCAAGGACCACCTGTAGCAGGGTCTGAGGGGGAAACGATTAAAATAAACAAACTGCACACTAGCCACTGTCAACTCTTTTCCTCTGGCCCAACGATGTGCTGAAGGCATGACCCCAGGATTCCCCAGTGCTGTTATTTACATGGCGTGAGAGGACAGCACTCAGTCTCAATGAATCATTCAGTTTCAAAGGAATCCTTACTTGTTGCTCATCATTAGGACCTCCAGCTCCTTGACATTGTGCACCAGGAATTTCTTGAAGCCAGAAGGCAGCATGTGTTTGGTTTTCTTGTTGCTGCCATATCCAATGTTAGGCATGAGGATTTGGCCCTTAAACCTCCTGCGCACCCTGTTATCAATGCCTCTGGGTTTACGCCAATTACGCTGTTAAAGGAAAGAACAGACTTTAAACGGAAAAGCATACCATACATCCATCTACATTGGGCAAGTATGAAGACCTCAGACAGTGCTCCAGGTCAGACATGGCCGCTCACGGGGTCACCTTTCTAAAGGAAGGGTGTTAACTGCAAAGGGTACAGAAAAGATTTACAAGGATGGTGCCGGGACTTGAGGGTTTGAATTATATGGAGAAGTTGGGAATTTATTTCCCCGAAGCATCAGAGGCTGGGGGGTGGCCTTATAGAGGTTTATAAAACCACAAGAGGCATGAACAGGGTAAACAGACAAGGTCTTTTACCTTGGGTGAGGGGAAAGATTTAAAAGGGACCTGAGCAGTAACTTTTTCACACAGCGGGTTGTGTGTGTTTGGAATGAGCTGCCAGAAGTGGAGGAAGCTGGTACAATTACAACTTGACATCTGCAAAAGTATAAGAATAGGAAAGGTTTAAGAGGGATGTGAGCCAAATGGGAGTAGGTCAGATTGGGCTGTCTGATCAGCACGCACAAGTTGGACTTGAAGGGTCTGTTTCCATGCTGTATGACACCGTGCCCTCTCCCAGACTGAAACAGGCTTCTAGTCCATCAAGCAAATGTCCGAGCTGGTGTCACAAATGTGCAACAGCCATTAGGTTTACAAATGGCTACAGCACATCAAATACTACCAATAGATCAAGCGAACAAGGAATAAGAGTTTTACCGCAATCTTCACATAACGATCGGACTGATGACGAATGAACTTCTTGGTGCGTTTCTTCACAATTTTAGGCTTGGTGAGTGGTCTTAGAGCTGCCATGCTTCCTGCTGAGACAAACCAATCTGGTTACTGGCACAATCACCAGCTTCACACCAACTGCAACTAAACTGTGCTCTAACTGACAGATTCGTATCCAACTACCAGAACACAATGCTGGTGTGGATAGTTTCAGGACAATCCCAACAAACCAGCCTGTGAATATAGTTTGTTACTCAACTGTGGAGGGTACCACTGACCTAATTCTGTGAACTGGAATACAAGTAGGTCACATGGCCCGCAAGCCTACTCCATCATTCAAATAAGATCCGATTATAACCGCTCATCAACATTCGCTCCTGATAACCTTTCACCCTCTTGCTTATCAGTCCAATCCTGCCTTCAAAATATTCAAAGATGGAGGCTTCCCCACCTTTTCAAGAAGGAATTTTTGACACTCAAGAGGAAAAACATTCTCTTCAACTGTCTCTTGAATGGATAATCTGTTTTGAAACAGTGACCCTTCACCCTAGATTCCCTTCTAGACTTCCTACAGGTTAGTTGATACTGTCATTACCTGCACCTCCCAGATACTGTCCACCTCCATTCCCACTTTCCTCCAAGCAAATCAAAAGACGGTCTTTCACCTTCCCATCTTAGCAAGATCACACTGCTGCACCCTCCCTTTCCTCTCTGATGCATGAATCCTCTGAATTAAAATGCCTACTGCGCCTCAACTCCACGTTTGCTCTAAGCAAACCAGACCTGCCTAAACGGCACAAAGCCACAAACATTCAACTGACACTTCTATCCACAAACAGTTCCCTCCTTAGGGCTGTCCAATTCAGTGGCCCACCTCATTAGCAACATCAGCGATAGACAATTTGTATGCTTTGCATATCTCATCTACAGGTTGGCCCTCACCCACAAGGATGAAGTCAGAGTTCAAAGACACAACAGCCAAACCTCTGTGCACCCAACCCCAGTACTGTAGCCTGGTAAATCCTTCAAGCAGGGACACAGAAGGTATCAGCCCTGCTCCCTACTCTAAAAACATTGTTGCATTGCCTCCCTGTAACTAACTGCACCACCTCATGTGGAAGCCCCTCCATCCAAACCATTGTCCCCAGATATTGTGTTGGCTGTATACTCTGGAATGGTGTCTGTCCTGCTCAGAGAATGAGCACACACACAGCAATGTTGTCACCTGGACCTTCAATTCCCAATTCCAAGACAGCAGTCTTTAACTCCAGTTCAACACTGACTCTGTTTGTGAACTTCAACAGTTGTAGTTTTTTCTGCTTCAGTAAATTCCTTTGCTTTGGATACAGAACAGTTACATGGTACAGTCTACTTTTTTCAAGCATATAGCAGACTGGTCTTCCAGTCTCCAGCTACAGAGGCAAAAAAGAACTGGAATGGGTTCCATCTCTGCTTTGCTCTGCCCTCTGAGCCGGACCTGGACAAGCCATGGGAGACTCACCAGGTTAGCGTCAGGCAGCGAGGGTGTACTGTTCAAATCAACAGGGTAAGAGAGGTAAACAGTAATCAATACTGAAGGTACAGGCTCAGGATAGAGTAACATTGATTAACCGTGCCCTTAGAGCTCAGAGTGGAGTGTACTGGTCTCTGTGTGAACTGGACAGACACCATCCTGGAGTGTACAGCCAACACACTACCCGGGGACAATGGTTTGGAGAGTGGCTGGATTTGGATGGAGGGGCTTCCACATGAGGTGGTAGTTACAGGGAAGCAATGCAACAATGTAACACCGTTCTTAGAGTAGGGAGCGAGGTGGGGGGTGGGGGGAGCTGACCGTTCACGGAGCCAGGCTGCCCTCGGACATCCCCACACGCCGCCCTACAAAACTGACACCTTCTGTGTCCCTCTTTGAACAGCAGTGAACACTCCCCATCCACCAGGCCCCAGCCTGGGCTGCGGGCCCTCTCACTGCCTGCAGCCTCCGGGCTGTGCTTCAATGGCGCGGAGATGTCCACGCTCCCGGCCGGGGGCACACACCAAGAAGCGTTCTGCAGGCACCCCGGAGCGGATGAGGCCGGGATGGCGCTGGATGGGGTCGGATAGCAGACGAACCTCACCTCAGAACCACCTCGGAGCTGGAAACCGGAAGAGAAAGGGCAGCGCGCCCTGGAGCCTGCCGGGAGATGGAAATCCTGCGGAAGTGACGTCGCCATACGCCGCTTCCGGCGTCCACTGGCGTTACCACGGAAACACGGATTTCCGGAAGTAGATCAGTGAGGAGTCCACCCCACAAACACATGTTCAACCTCCATTAATCAGCGGCTCACCCCGAACCCGCTCCGCGCACACAGACTCGCCCCCATCATGCTCTGTGCACACGGACCCACCCCCGCTCCACGCAATCCTGCTCTGTGCAGATAGACTCTACCCCAGAGATAATGGGAACTGCAGATTCCAAGATGATAAAATGTGAGGCTGGATGAACACAGCAGGCCAAGCAGCATCTCAGGAGCACCATCCCTGAGGGCAGGGTTCTGGCATTCAGTGGCCAGCCCGTTGTCCCACTCCTGCCCTTAGTTGGCCCAGTTTAGGGCAGGTAATCAGGCCGAGAGTGAGTCGAGGCTCTGAATTGACAACACAGGGGCTTTAAGTAGTGACAGGTCGAGAAGGTCACCGGTGGACATTTCCTTTTGGAATCCATTATAACATGGCAGGAAGGGGGTGAGTTTCTCTCCAGTGCCAATTCACCTTCAGAGAAGGGGAAAATCATGCCCTTAATGTCTTTCAACCAAAGTGCAGCAGGGCACACTTATCACCATTGAAGTTCCTTTGCCAATTTCATGCCCATTTTCCAGTTACCTGTAGACTCGTAGAGTCATACAGCATAGAAACAGAACTTTCAGTCCAACTAGTCCACATTGACCACGTTCCCAAACCAAACTAGTCCCACTTGATTGTGTTTGGCCCGTGTCCCTTCAAACCTTTCCAATTCATGTACTTATACGAATATCTTTTAAATGTTGTAACTGTACCTGCATCCACCACTTCCTCTGACAGTTCATTTCACATGCGAAATACTGTGTGTAAAAAAAAAATTGCCCATGTCCTTTTAAAATCTTTCTCTTCACACTTTAAAAATATACCCCTTTGGTTTTGAACTTCACCATCCAAGGGAAAAGACCCTTGTTATTCAACTTATCTATACTCCTCATGATTTTATAAAGCTCCATAAGGTCACTCCTCAACATCCTACGCTCCAGTGAAATATACTTTGTAAACGTTAATTCCAAAATCCGATTTAATGTCATTGGAAATTTTGAGAATGTCCAATTGATTTTTTGGAAGTTGTGAATTAGAGTAGTTCTAATTCCCAATTAAACAAGTTCTGAGAGGAGGAGAATTTCATGAATCATTCTAAAAACTTGGCCCTGAAAGGGTGGTAGAAACAGGTTCAATAGTTGCACCGCTAATCACAGCGCAGAATGAGACAGTTCGGCCCATTGTGACCATGTCAGCACGGAGGCCCATTCACCTTCCCCAAAATGCTGCAAATCGTTTCAGACCCAGATCCAAATCTCTCTTGAATGCCTGAGTTGTGACTGCCTCCACTACCCTCTCAACCATTCTTGAAACATTAGCTTAGTTTTTGATCCCCCCCGACGCTGCTGAAGTTATTTCCAGCACTTATTCTGAATGCCAGCATCCGACAGTATTGTGTTCGAGTGTTTCTGAAGTGCGAAAATGTGGTGAAAATGATCGTCATTGGCCTCACAAACAACATTTTGATGATGATCACTGTGAATGTCAATTGAGGGGCACGTACTGGAGAAGAACTCCCTGCTCCATTTTCAGTAATACCAAGGGGCCTCCTGTGTGCACCTCAGGGGGCCCTGGACAGGATTTCATTTTAACATTCTGTCTGAAAGAAAGAGCACTGCCTCTGCAAAATCTGACCTCAATGTGTCTTAGTGTCAGCCTCTGTGTGATAACCCTGCTCTGAAGGAGCTATTGTGGTACAGGGTCGTCAGGATTTGGGAGACAAAGGACGATTGCTTGGTGAGACCCAGATCCATGACTGTCAGGATGGGAAGGACCAGGTATAATGCCTCACTTGGCAGGTGCAGTGACAACAAGAAAGGGACAATGTGTCATTTTCACAGCAAGAGCAAGTTCACTTTGGTCAGCTCTACATTACAGCTGTCACATATATGCAGGAGACAAAACTTAAAGACTGCCACTTCTTTGTTGGGAACATCCATTGAAGAATCTGGAAGAATAGTGGGCAAATGAGGTTGAGGTACACATCAAGCACATGATCTAACTGAAGAGTGAAATCGACTCATGGGCATAGCTTACTTATGTTCCAAAAAGAGACACTGATTTTCTCCGAGCAGTAATGTATTTTTTCTTTTACAAACAAACAAATGGTCAAATAATTAGTTGGCTTCAAAATTAATTTTTGTTCAACAACCAGAAATAGCACATGACCGGTCTGTCTCTCAGCTTAATACATTTTCTGAAACTTATCAACACTTTATTTTGAAATAAGGTATAGCTGATTGTCACTATGAAGAAATTCAATACGCCAAAAAGTCAAACCATAGCCAGCTCTCAGTATCAAGGCTCTGAGTCGAAGTATCAGGTCCAAGAGGCTGGGGTTTTCAACAACAAACTTTATGTCAAGGTCTTTTCCCAGTGAAGTGTTAAAACATGACAGACATGTGAAATCTGTACTCAGTTAGAAATATGTTTCAACTCTTTCTTGAAATACAAGAATTTTGTTAAGGGGAAGTAAGTACATGGCAGATTAATATTAGTTCAAAAAGGAGATCAGTTTGTGGGTTCAAAAAACAAATGACTGCCACTTGATGCTCTAAACATGTAACAGCAGCAGTATCACAAATTCTCACTTGTAAAAGTTTGCAGTGAAAAAGGTGAAGAAAACTGGTGGATTTTAAGAGTACTTGAATGGCCTAATTTCTTTACACAGGTAATAAAATAAAGTCCCCTATTATGTGACAGAATTACTCTTTTAGAAAGCAGTTGGAAAAAGGAACAATGGAGGATGTTGGACCTACATTTGGCATTTTTATTGTGTTCCAGGTTATGCTCCGCTCAGCAAGCAGAAGCTAAGGCCAGAGCCTTGGTCCTTTCTGTTTTATGAGGTTTAGTCCCACAGTGAGAGAGTTCAGATACCTCAACTTTGGCCAACCTCAACAGGACCTGGAATGTCCCAGGTCAATACGGAAACTTTTACCCAATCAGCCCGAAACTGAAGTAAATTTGTTTCTTCAAAGCTATGCTTTTCAATTTATAAGACTTTTCACATTTTAATTAATATTTACTGGAACTTCACAGAGACCACATTGCTTTTGAACAAATCTGAAATAGTTACAGTTTTATTTCCTCCTGTTGCAGAGCGAGACTCCAGGAAATTAATAACTACAATTGCTGATGAAGTTGGTTTGGTGGTGGTCTCAACTATCTGGCAAGAACTGTACCAAGTGCACAGTGACATCAGTGGTATAAACACTCCAAGCTAAAATTTAGTTAGAAAGTCCAGTAAAGTCTTATGGAACAAATGTGGCTCATCAAGATAACAGGCGTGACGTGCTGTTGGGATCTTGAAGACAGAGTGATTAGGAAGGTGTTTTAAGTTTTTCAGGGACCGTACACCCAGATTGGTGTCCAATTCTCCAAAAACAATCAGGGTCGGGGTCTGCAAAGAGAAGCACAGATTTAGTTCCCAATGTGAACTCTGCCAACGTGACCCAAGTGAGGCACATAGAGAGAGAAAACAAAAATCATCATTCACAAGATCAGCACATACCAAAGCACTTTGCAGTGAATAAAACATTTTAGAGGTACAGTCCCCGGTTGTAAAGGAGATATCATGGCATTTGCACTCAGCAAGATCCAGCAAGGGACAGCACGGTGGCTCGGTGGTTAGCACTGCTGCCTCACAGTGCCAGGGACTTGGGTTTGATTCCACCCATGGGCGACTATCTGAGTGGAGTTTGCACATTCTCTCTGTGTCTGCGTGGGTTTCCTCCCACAGACCAAAGATGTGCGGGCTAGGTGGATTGGCTATGCTAAATTGCCCACAGTGCCCAGGGATGTTTAGGTTAGGTGGGTTATACATGGGAAGTACAGTGTTGGGGGAATGGGTCTGGGTGGGATGCTCTTCGGAGAGGCAGTATGGACTTGTTAGGCCAAATGGCCTCTTTCCATACTGTAGGGATTCTATGATCCCATAAATGGTACACATGAATGACCAAATAATCTGAAGTAAATTGACTTTCTGGTGCCAGAGATATGGTCCAAGAGAGACAACACCGATCTAAAATCTCCACTGCAGAGGTCCATTTTGGAGTGAGCATTTCTGAATAACCAATCACAACAGCCTTAAACGGTAAATAAAAAAACCGAAAGAACTGTAGTTGCTGTAAATCAGGAACAAAAAACAAAGTTGCTGGAAAAGCTCAGCAGGTCTGGCAGCATCTGTGACGGAAAAGAACAGAGTTAACGTTTCGGGTCTAGTTCTGAGGAAGGGTTACCAGATCCGAAACATTAACTCTGTCTTCTCTTTCACAGTCTTAAAGGGCATTCTGCTGAACAGGAGTGAACATCGTATGTGTTGTATAACGAAATTAGAACCCTGGAACAACTCTGATGATGTTATGGAGATGCATTTCACTAGGTATAAAAAGCGCAATGTGGGTAGGGTTTGATTTAGTCAGACTAGAAGGATCATTCCGGAAGATACACAAGGGGGAGACTCTTGAAAGGAATACAGAGTGTATCAACATGTATGTACAATAAGACCTTACTTAATCTAACTGCAAGTCAGAGTTTGGTATTCTGTGACAACCATGTACAGCAGTATTTTGTATTAATGTAAAATAAATAGCTTCAAGCCTGAAGACAGTCATTGACTTTCCCCTCAGCCCAACCCGTAAAAATCCCAAACTCAGTGTGGCATCAACCCACACGATGGAAGAGTAGAAACACATGACTGATCTTCTACTGTCTTGTCTCCACTAACAGATCTGCCCATTTTACTGTGGATAGCTTTACCAAAATCTCAATTTTTCGCAGTTGTTTTTCATTTCTCTCTTCCAAACACCATGTAGATCTCAATGATACTATGAGCACTATTACAGAAATGTTCATGCACCATGTGGTAGTTAATTAAATCTGGTTTATTACATTACAAAAATCTATCTGGCATCCTGTTTGGCGCAGGGACAATATTGTTGCTGAAAATTACTTTGGACACAGTCAAGGAATTCCTGCTTATCCCAATCAGTGCAGAAGATAAAAGTCACCCTGTACTTCTTTTTTCTACTTTTATAATATAGTAAAGCAAAATGCTGTAAAAAGAGAATGTTAGGAGAGCTCAGAGATAATAGGAACTGCAGATGCTGGAGAATCCAAGATAACAAAGTGTGCGGCTGGATGAACACAGCAGGCCAAGCAGCATCTTAGAAGCACAAAAGCTGACGTTTCGGGCCTGGACCCTTCATCAGATGAAGAGTCCAGGCCCGAAACGTCAGCTTTTGTGCTCCTAAGATGCTGTTTGGCCTGCTGTGTTCATCCAGCCCCACACTTTGTTGTCTTATGTTAGGAGAGCTATCAAGTTCATGTCCCCTGTATCAGAAGCCATGATTACAAGTTTTGTTTGAAACACCTGCTGGACACTTCTCCACACAGATACTGTACCTGAGCTGCTGAATGCTCCCATGATTTTCAATTTCTGTAAGTTCCATTTCCAATGAAAATGACAACAACTTGTGTGCAGACACTGCTTTTAATAAAGCACAACATTGCAAGCCACTTCACAGGAGTATTACCAAGCAAAAATAGAAACCAGGAGAGAGATAACACGTGCCAGAGGTTG
This sequence comes from Stegostoma tigrinum, assembly GCF_030684315.1. NCBI lineage: Eukaryota > Metazoa > Chordata > Chondrichthyes > Orectolobiformes > Stegostomatidae > Stegostoma > Stegostoma tigrinum. The sequence goes on along the minus strand of NC_081364.1, from coordinate 67,831,525 downwards.
GCTCAAAAAGTAGGTTTAAGGGATAGTCATAAAAGGATGGGAGAGAGAATTCCAGATCTCCAGGCCTATGCAGCTAAAGGCACAGTTACCAGTGGTGGTGAGAAAACAAGAGGCCAGAATTGGAGCAGCACAGTGCAGGATGATAGAACTGAAATGGTGTTGGGGGGGGGGGGGGGCAGAAAATGAGGGATTCAAAGAAAATTTGAAAATTTTGAAATCAAAGTGCTGCAAAACCAGGTGAATTGAACTTGGTACGAGTCACAATATGGGCAGTGGAGTTTTGGATGCTATTTACAGAATTCTCAGGCTAGGGGAGTTTTGGAATGGTTGGGGGCCTTGAGGTAACAAAGGCATTGATGAGGGTTCCATGAACAAATTCAGGTGATAGGATGGAATTGCAAATAGATGCTCGTGGTGATGGAACAGAAATGGGGCTTCACCTCCACTGCCAAAGTTGGAAACAGCCAGGGTCACCATCAGACGAGAGCCATGAAAATAACTGACCTGATAAAAGGGCACAGAATTGGAAATCGAACCAAGAACAGTCTTCCTCAAGTAGTTAATTAGAGGATATTTTTGCCCATCCAGGACTGAAAGTTGGCGCAAGCTGTTTGATTGTTGGGGTAATGGGTGGTGGTGAGATAGTGCTCAATAGTGTCTGCATGTGTGCTGGTGGTTACAGATGCTGCTGCTGAGGGGCAGCATATTGACGAGAACAGATCCTTGGGGGAACACCTGAAGTAACAATGTGGGAACAGGAAGAGGGGCCACTGCAAGTGATTCTCAGCCTATAGAACGGAACTGGGCAAATGAGGTGTCACCAGCTGGATACTGAAGAAGAAATAGGATGACAATAGTCAAGTCTGCTATAGGTTACAGCCTGATCAAAACAAATGAGTAGCAGTTCAGTGGAGTATCTTTGCTTAGCAGGATCATGCTTAAAGCATTGTTGTTTTTCAGACTGGAGGTCTGAGAGTATTGATTGTCACTTATAGAAACAATTTGGATAAGAATATAGAATGCATAATAGTAAGTTTGTAGATTACACTAAAATTGGTGGTAAAGTGGACAGTGAAGAAGGTTATCTAAGAGTACAACAGGATCTTCATCAGTTGGGTCAACGGGCCTAGGAGTGGCAGATGGAGTTTAATTTAGATAAATGTAAGGTGTTGCATTTTGATAAGGCAAATCAGGGCAGAACTTATATACTCAATGGTAGGGCCCTGGGGAGCATTGTCAAATTTAGAAACCTAAGGGTTCAGGTACATAGTTCCTCGAAAGTGACATCACAGGTAGACAGGGTGGTGAAGGCAGCATTTGGCACCTTACATTCGTTGGTCAGTGCATTGAGTTACAGGAATTGAGGGGTTGTGTTGCAGCTGAACAAGACATTGGTGAGGCAACTTTTAGAATATTGTGTACAGTTCTGGTTGCCCTTCTATAGGAAGGGTGTTATTAAATTGGAGAGGATGCAGAAAAGATTTACATGGATGTTACCAAGACTGGAGGGTTTGAGTCATAGTGAGAGGCTCAACAGGCTGGGACTTCTTTCCTGGACATAGGAGGTTGAGTGAAGACCATATAGAAGCCTGTAAAATCACGAGGGCCATAGCTAAGGTGAATAGCCAAGGTCTTTTCCCCAGAGTAGGGGAATTCATAACTAGAGGGCAGAGGTGTAAGGGAACTTGATGGAGCAATATGTTTTTCCCTCCCCAGGCCAGACAAAAGGAAGTGGGTTCAGGAGGGCATGGAGGGATGTGAGTGGACAGTGATTCAAGAAAGTGATCAGAAATGGATTGATGTGATGGGAATAGGGAGATTGTAAGATAGCACTGTTGAAGCTGTGCTTGTGAGTCAGGGACAGATTAAAAGAGGATTTATATTCAGTGAACTCAGAGGAAAGAGAGGTAATGAGCTGATCTGGAGGTTTAAAATTACTGAAAGGTGAGAAGTTACTCAGTACAAAGACTAGGAGAGGAAAGCAGTGAAAATCTCATTGAGTGGTGTGATATTTGGACGGACTGGGAAAGGAGGGGTGAGGGGGTGGAAGAAGATGATATTCCAGGGGAGCAGGGGGCCACAAGGAGGTCTCAGTTGGTGACTACAGCCAGGCCCTTCAGTCAGGTAGATGGGAAGTGTGGTGGGAAGGATAACCAGGCAGGGAGGTTTCAGTGAGGGGAATGCAGTCATCACTCATCCACCAGGACGCTGTCAAAGCTATGAAATCACCCGCAAGAATCTCATGGATGAAGGAGACCCTTGTTCACGAGTGAAAAGATGTTGCCATTACTCAGAAGGCAGCTAAAGTCTGGATAACTTTGGCTTCTACAGCTCACTTTCATAACTCAGGTAGGATGTAGCCTCCTGGCCACAAAGTACAACTGTTCACCTCAATGACAGGTATGAGAAGGAGATGGTCCCTGAATGCCAAAGGATTGAATGACAGCAGCTTACCTGGATCTTCTGATACTGGTCAGCATTGTAGAGATTTGTCCCAGTAGGTGCAATGGGAACAAAGCCCTTCAGTCGCTGGGTGTGAAACATCAGAAATGGAATGGAGAAGTGACCGCTCATTGAGGGACTGACGATGACTGGTGTCTGCAGTCCCACGGCGTTCAGGAAGGCCAGCAGAAAGTCAGCTCTGTCCTTGTCCACTTTATCAATATCCAACAATGGGGTGCTCCCATGTCCTATTGAACAAGACATTCACCAGTCATGGAGTCATATTACACAGAAACAGGCCTTTCGGTCTAAGTCACCCATGCCAACCAGACATCCCAATCTGACCGAGTCCAATTTGCCTGCATTTGGCCCAAATTGCTTTAAAACCCTTCCTATTCGTGTACTCATCCAGATGTCTTTTATATGTCATAATTGTACCTGCCTTCAACACTTCCTCTGGCAGCTCAATCCATACATGCACCACCATCTGCGTGAAAAAGTTACCCCTCAGGTCCTTTTCAGATTTTTCCCCTTTCACCTTAAACATATGCCCCTCCAGTTTTGGACTCCCCCACCCTGGGAAAAACCTTTGCCATTTACCTTCTCCATGCACCTCATGATTTTATAAACCTCTATAAGGTCATTCTTCAGTCTCCAACACTCCAAGAAAAAAACTCCAGCCTATTCAGCCTGTTCCTGAACTCAAACCCCAACCCCGCAATCCCAGTATCATCCTTGTAATTATTCCCTGCACCTTCATCCTTACTAGAAGGGTGACTAGAACTGTACACAGTACTCTAAAAATAGACTCACCAACTCCTGTCTAGCCACAACATGACATCCCAAATTAATGCTCTGACCAGGGAAGGCAAGCATGCTAAACGCCTTCATCACGACCCTGTCTACCTGCACTCCACTTTCAAAGAACTATGCACCTGCACTCCTAAGTCTCTCTGCTCCACAATACTCCCCAGGCCCTACCTTTAACTGTGTAATTCCATCAGCCTAAGGAAATGCTGACTTTGACAGGATCAATGCCATCAAATGCCGGCCCTAGTAACAAGACCAGAAAAGGTAGGCCTGTGGATGTATGGATGGGGAAAGCTGTTTGTCTGTATGTGTGTTGAGTACTTCTTGCATGGGGAAGCTGAATGCAGAGGAGCTGATTATATGACGTGCATGTGGGGTGGGAAACTATGAAAATATGGGCTGATGACACTGAGATAGCAAGAACTGCTGATGCTGGAGTCAGAGACCACACATAGCAAAACTGGAGGAACCCTTCTGAAGAAGGCTCCTGATCCAAAATTCCTACCTACTAACCTCATCCCGCCCCCTTGACCTGTCCGTCCTCCCTGGACTGACCTATCCCCTCCCTACCTCCCCACCCATATTCTCCTCTCCACCTATCTTCTCCTCTATATATCTTCAGTCTGACTCCCCCTCTCTCCCTATTTATTTCAGAATCCTCTCCCCATCCCCCTTTTCTGATGAAGGGTCAAGGCCCAAAATGTCAGCTTTTGTGCTCCTAAGATGCTGCTTGGCCTGCTGTGTTCATCCAGCCCCACACTTTGTTATCTTGGATTCTGCAGCATCTGCAGTTCCCATTATCTCTGATCTAAAATATCAACTTTCCTGCTCCTTTGATGCTGTCTGGCCTACTGTGTTCCTGTAGCTCCACACTGAAGACTGTGTGGAGTGTTTGTGTGTGTCTGTGTGTGTGAGACAGAGTGTGTGACTGGAGGTGTGTGTGTGCATGTACAGATACGTGTGTGTGTGTGCATGTGCACGTACATGTGTATGTGTGGAGAGAGGGGCTGATGACACTGTGAGGGCCTGTGTACATTGGGTTTCTCTGGGACAGAACTGAAGTTGTTTGCCATATCTGTGTGCATGTCCTGTTCTAATGGTTTCCTTGAATGGCTGTGTTTCCCTACTTGTGTTCGTATATCTGTGTGGGTGATAAAGTGTGCATTTCACATATATTGATATTATTCATTTCAATTTGCAGTTTGAACTGGGGGCATGTGGATTTTGGGTTTAAAAATTGACTTTCTTGAGCCATAATGTTGAACCAGAATGCGTAAGCGAATCGAGTGGGGTCCTCATAAAGTGATCAGGTATTTTTTTGTGTAAGATAAGAGTTTTATGATCAGAGGGAGCAAATCTTGAAAGGCATTTGCTTACTTTTAACTTAGAATTATCATGAAGTGATCATTATTCATGGAAGCAAAAACAGAAATTTCTGGAAAAGCTCAGCAAGTTTGGCAGCATCTGTGAAGAGAAAAAATGAGTTAAGTTTCGGGTCTGGTGACTCTTCCTCAGTACTGAGGAGTACTCTTCCTCAGCACCTGAAACTTTAATTCTGAATTTTTCTTCACAGATGCTGCTAGGCCTGCTGAGCTTTTCCAGAAATTTCTGTTTTCAACAAGTTCAGAAATTTCAACAAGTTCACTCCAATCTTGCAAGACTGAAATTTGAAAGTGACAGTAAAGTCAAACCTAATTAGAAGAGAAACTCTGCTGTATTGTGGTTGTGTTGAGAATAGATGGAATTTTATTTTGATATATGTTCCTTTGTGTAATAAGCTATTTTGTTAAAATCAAATCTGCAGCATTGCAAGCTAATGTTTCAGTGAGAGATCACCTCATTAACTTTTTAAAAATATGTTATATCAAGCTCGATTTCAGGTTGGAATCTGACATGTGTCATTGTGTCCCTGTGAGAGAGCACGTAAGAACGTCAGTATGAGAACGAAGTGTATCTCAGTTATGTGTGTCCGTTCAATTTGTGTACATGTGGGAGGGTTTTACTTTGTCACCAGTGAATATGGAGAGTTTGGCTGAAGCCTACACAAAAGACAAAATAACATTTGAACAAGCACACAAAAAGATTTTTGTCTGTGTTATATGTTGATCTATCATTGGTAAAGTTCAATAATTACATACTGAAAGTTCCTTGCTGTTTCATTGAAGTTTCATTTTTTCTTGTGTCATGGTCACTGCTCTTTTTAAGCGCTCAGTGTTTTCACTTGAAAACAGTTTGGGAAGTGCTCATTTACAGGGAATATAGGAAGAGCCATTCAGGTCCTTGTCATCTCATTCGATCATGGCTAATGTGTATTTCAATTCTATTTTTATGCTTTTGCTCCATGTGCTATGATATCCTTAACCAAAACAAATCCACACAGAATGGGATCAGTCCGAAATTTCAATTCACTCTCAGCAGTGTGTTTGGGGGCTGAAGAACTCACACATGTACACTACCCAAGTGAGAAAAAGCACTTTGTAGCTGACAGCCCTGAATAATCTCACTCTAATTCAAAAAGGTTAAGTTCCCTTGTTCCGGGCTGAGATACACAGGAAATACCTTCTCTCTATCTAAACTCTTGTTTCCTGCAGGGCCACAGAAGATGGCAGATTTCCTTCCCTAAAGGACATTCGTGAACCAGATAGGTTTTTATGACTATTGGTGATAAGTTTCATAGTCACCATCACTTTCAATTCCAGAGTTTATTAATCTTCCTCCTCTCACGTCAGTGACAAAAAAAAGTTAATATGAGTTTCTGACTTGACCATTAGTGAACCAGATGAGTTTTTACAAGAATCCAGTAGTTTCATGGTCACCAATACTGGGAGCACCTTTCTATTACCAATTCACTTTTAAATGCCCCAGGTGATGCAGTACAATTTGAGTTCAGTCTGCCTGGAGGCTGGTCCCTGGAACTATTTTCATATTCCTCTTCTGAATGTATTAACGTTCTTCTGATATGTGGTACCCCAGAACTGTGCACTGTACTCCAGCTGAGATCTAACCACTGTTTTATACCAATTCATGGTTACTTCCCTACTCTTACTCTCTGATCCTATTAATGCAGCCTTGAAAATTGTATGTTTTATTAAAGTATACAAGTGAGAGTTTATCCATTTCAGTTGAGAAAGCAGAGGGTCAGAGTATTATTTAAATGGTGACAGACCGAGAAATGTTGATGTACAAAGGAACCTGCTATGTTTTAACACCAGTCACTGAAAGCAAGCATCATGGTGTGTAGCAAGCAGGGTAGGATGGGAAATGGTGTATTAGCCTCTACTCCAAGACGGCTTGAGTACAGGAGCAAAGAAGTCTTACTGAAGCTGTACAGGGCCCTGCTGAGACCATTAATGAAGCATTGTGTGCGATGTTTAATGTCCTTAACCAATACACCCCTTGCACACATTTTTGTTTTACTTACCCAGAAAAGACGTTTCTCTCTACGCTGCCCACACTATGCACATATACCCCCCAGGTCTTCCTGCTCCTGCACACCTTTTTGAATAGTACCTTTCAATTTCTACTGTCCCTCCATGTTCTTCATACCAAACAACTCATACTTCTCGGCCTTGAACTTCTTCTGCCTACTCCACCTCCCTGAAGATCTCTCAGGTAATAATGCTACCTTCTCATGTAACTGAAGATTCCCACCAGACACTGTGCAGATCGAAGACAATGATGAGAGTGATTTACCTGTTGTATTTGGGCTGCATTTTTTCTGAAAGCACCATTCACTGATAATTTTATGTCCTTAATAAGTATGTGGTACTTGAAGGGAAAATAGTGACACCAGGGCTGAAGCCAAACGAAGAGTCTAAAACCACAAAAGGCCAGCATTTCCTGTCTGTCCAATGGGTACAACACAGTGAATACGTCACACAGGTCCTCTTCAGTTGAGGGACCATTCAGTGTTGAGTCAGCTAATGTTCGCCTCACTCTAACCAGTGACCCTGACTAGTTCAAAAAAACCTCAAAAGGTTTAAACTTGTTGGCCCTGTTTTCTTCTCAATTTGTAAAAGACAAAAAAAAACTGCTTCTGATTGAATGTCAGAGCTCGGAATTCTGCTTCTGATTTTACATCAAAACCAAATCTCCCTCCTTGGTAAAATGCAACAAGTCCAGCGGCGTCCTTCAGTTGGTGTCCACACCCATGGAGGTTTCAGTATGATTCACAATGACAAACAGTGCTTCGGTTCGTAATCTAGTCTGACTTGAAATACAGAGTTGCAATTCTGATATTGTTTCCCAGTCTAAAACTGGGGCCACATTTTGTTCAGTAATGACCATAGGCATCCTCCATCCATATTCATTGTCTAAATCCCAAAGAAATGATGAGCTTGACTAATTAAAGAGTGTTTTCTGATTTTGCAGATTGACATGTCAGACAATAGGCACACTACAGTTCTTGGTTTGCAGGAGTTAGAAATCAATGCAAGGTTCAGCAATTAGTCAGCAAACCTGAACAGGGTGTAGCTAAAATAACACAGGAGATCAGTTCACAGAATTCCAGGTGTTCATTTCCAGGAATGTTTCATGTATTATCCAATAAGATATCTCACTGAAGCACGGAAACATACAAAATAAGAGTAGACTATTCAGCCCATCACCATATCCTGCTCTCTCTCCATACACCCTGAAGCCTTCTACGTTTAGAATTCTAATTTATATTTTGAATATATTCAGTGACGTGGCCTCCACAGCTCTGTGGAGAATTCTGCACGTCGACTAGCCTGTGAAGAAATTTCTCCCTATCTCAGTCATAAAGGCCTACCACATTTCCTGAGACCATGAGCCCTTAGTGTGGATCCCCAGGGTAGGGGAAACATGCATCCGGTCTATCCAGCCTGTCAGAATTTTCAACGAGATCCCCTGTCAGCCCTACCATTGCTCATACAACAGACCTACTATCCCAAAAATCAGGCTGGTTAACCCACTTATGATAAGTACATTTTTTCTGAAGTAATACTTCAGAGATGGTCTCAACAAGGACCCAATCGGCTTCACTCAGATGTTTTTGCCTCTATCCGCAAACTTTTTTGCAAAGCAGGCAAACATGACATACCATTTGCGATCCTAACTGCTTGCTGCACCTTAATACTTGCTTTCACTGCGTAGTGTACAAACACACCCAGGTCTCTTTGCACACCAACATTTCTCAATCTACCACCACTTAAATAATACTCCAGTGGATAACTTCACCTTTATCCATATTATCTGCCACACCTTTGGCCGCATACAGTAAAAAGCTTCTGCACCAGACATACAGGTTCTAAAAGTGACTGTTTGAAATGCCTTACCTGGTAAGTCCACTGCCACAGCTCTGTATCCTTTTTCTGCAAGCAGACTGAGCGTTCCTAGACTCTCCCAGGTTTTTGAATCGAAGGCCTGTCCGTGTAGCAGTAGGACCTCCAAGCTAAATAATAGAAATGACAGGGGGCACCACTGAAATATAACATCAGAGGAGAAAAGATGTAATGCACAATTGCGAAAAGTTTAATTCCCTTGAGAAAGATACTGTTCAAGCAGGACCTCTGAACTGGATGAAGTGACTGGAAGGATGTATCTATTAAACATTAGGGGCATTTACGTCTTGTTGTCTGAACCTATTGAGGTTGTTCAGTTACAGGCCTTCATGATGGGCTTCATGACTGTGACTGTTCTCAGTTGAAACGAGGAGCAGGACGAGAATGAGGGTCAGCAGCTGAAATGTTTCCTGTGGAGAGCGCAAGAGGTGGGCAGCAGAGAAGCATGAAACAGAGGGGACAGGTTTGCACAGGATCTGCAATCGTGGCCACAGGTTCCCTGATCTACTCGAGGAGCAGTAATCCAAGCCGAGGTTTTCACAGAAGGCAACTGCAAACAGGAGATAATCTGCTGCCCACTGGACCTGGTGGCTACGCAGAAGCAGTGGCTGGACAGGACAACACAACACAGGATCCCTCTCCATTTCTTTACTTCTGCTTCCCAGAGATGGTGACAAGGATCCCACAATCAATACACAAAAAGCACTTTAGAGACAGATGATGCCTTGGAGCTATGACATGTCAACACAATAAGGCAAATAGCTTCCTGCTACAGCAGAATTTTCAATGTTTCAGTGATGACAGTGAAAAGAAATCGATATCTCCCACAGATTAAAATCATCACACTATTTCAGGATGTTTAGCCAGAGATGTGGTGAAAAGAGAAAAACATTTATTTCTGTGAAAAATTAGCTGCACTGTTGAGACACCAAGCTAATGGCTGATTGCACCATATTAAAAGGGTCCTGCAAGGCCGTCAGAAGTATTGAGAGCTGCAATATCCATTGGTCTAGGCGTTAAACAACATTTGGAAAGATGATGGCTAAAGGTCAGAAAGAGGGTCTATCCATGGAAATATAGCCTCAACCAACATGCACTAACATCCCAGCATGTGCTGGTGCAGTGCAAAGTGACCAAATCATATCAGAATGGGATCCCTCTCTTCCTGAATTTCATAGCACCTCCAGGACAATACATCCACGAATGTTCCACCTCGCATCAGTTTGAGGTCAACTTTGTGGGGGAAAGAAAAGGTATAAATTTTGCAGTGTTTAATGCTATACTCTAGTGGATAACTTCACACTTATCCATATTATCTGCCACACCTTTGCCCACGCACAATGACAACCTTCTGCACAAGATGTTCAGGTTCAAAAACAATGTTTGAAACGCCCTACTGTCTAAAAGCAGGTCTAAGGTTGACTGTCATGAAAAACTCTTCTGGCTCACCAATGTCCTAGAGGGAAAAAAAAATCTGCCAACTTACCTGGTATGGCCTACACGTGACTCCAGACCCACAGAATATGGCTGACTCCCAGCTGCCCCCTGAAATGACCTAATGACACTCAGTTTAAGGACAATTTGGAATGGATAATAAATGCCAGCCTTACTAGCAACACCCACATCACACATAAGAAACAAAATAAATTCCTAACTTGTTCTGACTCTAGGAACCAAGCCTTCAAGTACCTTTCCAAGCCACTCACTATCCTGACTTTGAATTATATCTCCATTCCTTCACTGTCTCTGGGTCAAAATCCTGGAATCTCCTCCCTAATGGCATTGGTGGGTGTACCCTCACTAAACAGAATGCAGAAGTACAAGAAGGCACCTTCTCGAGTACACCTAGGGATGGGCAATAAAATGCTGGCCCAGCCAATGGCATTCCCTTCCCATGAATTAACTTTAAAAAAACCCATATGAACATGCAAGTTAAGAGCAAGAGGAGACCATTCATTCCCTCGATCTTGCTCTGTCATTAAGATCATGGCAGAAAAGCCTGTTACCTATCAGCAAGGAACCTAACAGACAAATCTCAAACAGTTATAGGACAAGACTTAAAAATCAAAGGCATAATCAAAACTTGAGGATGACGTCTATGAGCCTGAAATCAAAAGGAGGAAGTTTGAGAAGAGAAAACCTTTAGCCATGTACAAAGCCAAGATGTAAACAGCCTTGTTTCTACAAATTAAGGTAAGTGTGCTGTCAATGAATGTAACTGAGCAGGAACAAAGGCCATTCAGCCCCTCTAGCCTGTGCCACCATTCAATGAGGTTATGACCGATTGTGGCCTAACTCCATATAACTGGCCCTCCCTGAAGACCTTTGCAAAACAAAAATGTATCTATCTCAGAATTAAAATTAACAACTGGTCTGGCATCACTGCATTTGTGGAGAGTTGTGAACCTCTACTTTTGTATGTAGAATTGCTCCCTTCTATCTCTCCTGGCCTTAATTCCACCTGGTCCTAGAATTCCCAGTTTCCTCATAATCAGTATCATGTGGTGCACGCTCTTATCTGGTGATTGATTGCACCTATTTTCTTGATCGCATTTACCTCGGCTGTTGGCTTTCTCTGCTCTTCTGTGGAGGTAGAGTTTCCCGGTAGAAAACGTCTATCAGATTTGAGGATTTCTGCACAGTGACATTGACAGTGACCGTGAGCTGGTTAGCACTGGCCATACTGGTTGTCTGAAGTGGCCCCGATGACCTGGTGCTGTCCGGCAAGGTGTTGGGAAGCAAGTAATAGATGACAAGTGTTGCACCAGCTACAAGCAGGAAGGCCAGCAGTCTGGATCGATTAAAGGAACAAGTGTGCATATTTCTTCTCAACACAGAAAAATCTGTTAATGACAAAGAGATATCAAATAACACAATGACAGAGAGGTTAGAAACACTGCCATCATCAAAGCATTTTCTGTAAATGAACTTTATTTCACCTTATCAGATTATAGGCCCAGCTTTACTCAATAGTTGGACTGTTGTATCTCAGCCTGATCTGTTTGTATCTCACATGCTTGCGGTTGTGGTACATGACTCTGTTATCAAGGACTGGAAATTATTTATGTTAAAGTAATATGAGTGATAAACCTCCAGGAGAATGTGGTTTTCACCAAGGATCATAAACGAAGAGCTGAGGAAATTAGAGATGTTTTAAAGCGCTCTTGATTTAAGAAACATCCCTTTATATTGGAAACATGTAAATGAAATTGTATCATTTAATAAAGATGAGAGAAACCAGGATATTGTAGACATTTTAGTCTAATGCAATTTATACTGAATGAGAGTGACTGAGCAATTAGAAACATTTGAGAGCCAACCTAAAATTGTAAAGGATGGCACATTGAACAGACAGGAAGAAACTTGGGCACAAGAGTACATGAACACCAACTGGCAACAAAAAGACATGACCAATATTCACTCGTCTCCATTCACATGGAAAAGGAGAACAACCAGTTCGATTGGGACAACATCAGGATCCTAGGACAGGCCAAATAGAGACAAGCACGGGAATTCCTAGAGGCCTGGTTCTCCACCAAGAAGGCCATCAGTAAACACGTAGATATAGACCCTATACACACACCACTGCAATGAAAAACCGGAAATGAGGTAACCAATTCCAACATCAGAGTTTAAATACCAGGCAGGAAAACACAACAAGCGCTTCATTGGAGGCTGCACTGATGATGTTACGCTGCAGGGTATGAAATGTCTGCAAACTAATGAACCAGCTCAGTGAGCCAACCAACCACAGGATAGCCCATGTATTACACATATACAAACATATCTACGGGGAACCAGGAACAAGCCATTTAGTCCTTTGCTCTGCCATTCAATATTATGATGTCTGATTTGATGGTCATGTCACTCCAGTTTACTATTTTACCCACTGTTGCCTCTAATTCCCCTGTTAATCAAGACTCCAACCAATTTAGAGGCATGGTGGCTCAGTGGTTCACACTGCTACCTCACAGTGCCAGGGATCTGGGCTCAATTTCAGCCTCGGGTGACTGTCTGTGTGTAGTTTGCACATTCTCCCTGTGTCTGCATGAGTTTCCTCCCATGGTCCAAAGATGTGCAGGTTAGGTGGATTGGCTGTACTAAATTGCCCACAGTGTCTAGGGTGGGAAATGCAGAGGTCTGGATGGGATGGTCTTTGGGAGGTTGGTGTGGACTCCATGGGCCAAATGATCTACTTCCATTCCCAGGTCTCTGGGGAAAAGAATTTCAATGGCTCACAAACATCACGAAGGTCAGTCTCTTCACCTCCATCTTAAATGAGGGTTGGGGGCCTTATTTTGAAATTGTGTCGTCCAACTCCAGACTCCTATTCAAGGGGAAGCAACTTCTCAGCATTCAGCCTGTCAATCCTCCTCACAGGTTTGTGATTGTTGTTGGTAAGGGTTTAAACTAACTTGGCAGTGGGGGATTGGGGTTCATAGAAGAATGTTCAGCAGGGGAGGATGAATGGCCAAAATTAGAATCAACAACAAATGAGTCAGGAAGGCATAGGCATTATAGGCCAGTTAAGGCAAAAGAGTGTTTAAGGGTGCATAGTATTTATTTTAACACTAGGAGTCTGATGAAAGTTGTTGATAGGTTGAGGGCACAAATGAAAACACGATGTTATTGCTGTCACTGAGACATGGTTAAGACAGGGGCAGGTCTGACAGCTCAATATTCCAGGTTACATGGTGAGACAGGGAAGGAGGTTATAAAAGAAGATGTTGCAGTTTTAATCAGGGAACCTATTACAGCAGTAAGGAGGGATGACAGCTTCAAAGACACCTCAAATGAAGCTTTATGGGTAGAACTTAAAAGCAAAAGAAAAGCAACCACATGGCTGGGAGTATATTTATAGGCCCCTTAACAGTCTGAGTAAAAGAAGAGCAAATATGTAGGCACATTTCAGGGAAGCATAAAAGGGTAGTGATAGTGGGGGATTTCAACCTACCCACATTAACTAGGGTGGTCATTGTGTGAAAGGTTTAGAGGGAGAAGATTCTTAAAATACATCCAGGCCAGCTTTTTAAGCCAGCGTGTACAGGTCCTACATAGACAGCAGGGAGTCTTGGGCTTTACTCAGGTGATGAATTTAGGCAAGTCATTGAAGTATCAGTGGGAGAGCATTTTGCAGACAGCAATGATCACTCTGTTAGGTACAAGATTGTGATGGCAAAGGATAAGGATGGACCTGAAATCAAAGATAACAACTGGGAGAAGGCTGATTTAAATAAGATCAGATATGTTTGGTCAGAGTGGACTGGGGGCATATACCTGTAAATCTGAATGACAGCAGTAGTAATGCATTCAAGAGAATGGAGAGTACAGGGCTAACATGTTCCAAGAAGGAAAAAGGGTGGGACCATCAAATCCTGTGAACGCTGGATATCAAGTAATTTGCAGGATTGGATTAAGAGAAAAATGGAGGCTTATTGCAGATCCCAAGGGCTCAAAATAACAGAAGCCCTTGAGGATCATGGAGGGGAAATTAAAAAGGAGATTAGAAGAGCTAAAAGAGGTTATGAAAGGAAACTGGTAGGTAAGATAAGGGAAAATCCTAAATTGTTTTACAGATACATTAAGGATAAAAGGATAATAAGGGAAAGAGTAAAGCCATTATGGACCACAGTAATAATTAGTATGTGGAGCACTCATAACATAAACTAAATTTCAAATCAGTGACTTTTACTGAAATTCAAATTGAGAGAATTGAAGACATATTATTGAGATGGTATTTGCTAATGTGGTAGAACAGAGATATTAATATTATATATATAATCAAACTGAAACGAAGGAAATATTAGTGTCCCACAAGGATCTATGCTGGAGCTTTAACTTGCTGTTCCTGTCATCACAGCTCTCTATATACAACTCTCTAGCACTTATTTTGCATTATTCTACAGATGAGTTTTTAGGTATGATTTTTTTAAAAATATTTTAGATATTCCAATTGCTTGGCCTATTTCCATAGTTCTCAGTACAGCCTGAGATCTACCCACTTCTACTGTTCTGTTTAAGTACAGAAGGCAACAAGTGGTAAGAATCTTGTAACAGAGTACAGCATACTTATCAATGCACAATGTTCCAATTAAAAAAGCCACAAGCAAAATATTGCAAGGGTACTCCCAAAAATTCAGTGTTTTGTTCTGCATGGACCAGGTCCTTGGAGTTACAAGGTCCTTAGAGTTCTCTTAATCTAATCCTGTAAATTCTTCAATAGCCAGCATTCACAGGATTTGACAGCCACCCCTTTTCTTTCCTGGAACATTTTGGCCCTGTACTCTCCATATTTCCTTCTTGAATGCAACCCACTGCTGTCATACAGATTTACCTGAATGTATGTGCACCCAGTCCACTCTGACCAAATCATATCTGGTCTTATTAAAATCAGCCTTCTCCTAATAATGGCCTGTCCTGGACATCCCACATAAATGCAACAGACAAAGAGGCACAACAACACCTCTTCTTCCTCAGGTGGCTCAGGAAATTTGGCATGTCCACAAGATTCCTCATCAACTTCCTCAGATGCACCATTGAAAGCAAACTGTCCAGCTGCGTAAGGGCCTGGTATGGCAACTGCACTACCCAGGACGGTAAGAAACTGGAGAAGGTGGTGTGCACAGCCCAGATCATCACAGAAGCCAACCTTCAACCAATGGACTCTATTTACATGGCTTGCTGCCGCACAAAGGTGGCCAACATCATCAAAGACCCATCGAACCCCGGTAATGACCTCCTACAACCCTTTGGCAGAAGACACAGAAGCCTGAATACACACACCAGCAGGTTCAGGAACAGCTTCTTTCCAGCCGTTATCATACAGATGAATGGACTCTAGCCTCAAATAATTAGCCTGCAATGTAACCTGTATGCATCTCAGTCTGTTTGATCGGTACATCCTTTGCTTGCTGTGATCTGCCTGTATGGCTGGTAAACAAAGCTTTTCACTATATTTCAGTAAATAAACATGCGACAATAAACTAAATCAGAAAATTTGGCAGGGCATCCAATGCAAATAAGCTCTCCCTGACAATTAATGGCCTAATGAGGTAAAACAGGGAAACACTGAATGAGGAAGAATATCTCAGCACCCTCACTTTGTCCCAGTGCACTCGCCCAGAATGAGAAAAATACAATCAGTTTTGTTTCTAATCTCCACCCTTCCCTCACCTTCACATGGTCCATTGCTTACATTTCCCTTCCTGGATTTCTGAGGATACTAACATTCACTGCAACCACACAGTCTCCCTCAGTTACCACGACTCCCTTGCTCAGCCCCTGCCTTTTAGGGAGACTGCATTACACTGTCACCGTTCTCTCTGTATCATCCGTTCCAATGAAAGACCCTGGGGTGCAGGTACATAGTTCATTGAGAGTGATGTCGCAAGTAGACAGGGTGGTGACGAAAGAATTTGACACATTTGCCTTCATTGTTCAGAGCACTCTATAGGAGTTAGGACGTTATGTTGAGCTTGTACAGGACATTGGTGTGACCACTTTTGAAGTACTGCGTACAGTTCTAGTTACCCTGCTGTAGGAAGGACATTATTACACTGGAAAGAGTGCAGAAAAGATTTACAAGGATATTCTGGGCCTGGAGAGTTTGAGTTATACGGAGAGGTTGGACATCTACTTTTCACTGGAGTGTTAGAGGCTGAAGGATTACCTACAGGGATTTTTAAAACCTTGAGGGGCACAGATAAGGTGAATAGCAAAAGTCTTTTTCCTAGGGTAGGAGTGTCCAAAACTAAAAGGCATGGGTGTAAGGTAAGAGGGGAAAGATTTAAAAGGAACCCGAGGGGCAACTTTTCACACAAAGGATAGTGCATATATGGAACAAATCACCAGAAATGTATACAACCACAACATTTAAAAAACATTTAGATAGGAACATAAATAGGAAAGGTTTAGAAGAATATGGAACAAATGCAGGCAAATAGGACTAGTTTAGTTTGGGAAGTCTAGTCGGCATGGACAAGTTGGGCCAAAAGGCCTGTTTCTGTGCAATATGACTGCATGGCTATATGTTTCTGCCTTCGTGACCTGGCCTGTCTCTGATCCAGTATCTCAATGGAGTTGCCAAACCCCTCATATTCCTATGTAGGTTTGTCTATTCCAATGCGTTCCGGGCTTATGTTTTACATTCTGTACTCTGTAAACAGGAGGCCAAATATGTTTGCAACCATTGTCTGAACACATACACTAATTTCCAGTCCTCCACATGTCCCAGCACACTCTCCCCACCCTCACAGCTGACACAACCTAACCCCTTGCACCCCACCCCCAAATCTCCAAACCTTCCCTCTGATTCCCTCCAACCAGCATCCCTCTAACACTTTCATAACCCTCCCCTCTCTCAGCAATTGAATACAGGAAGATGATGTCTTGCTGCAAGCGTAGAGTTTTCGTGAGACCACACCGGGAGTGCAGTGTGTGGTTTTGGTCTCCTTATGTGAGGAAGGATGTTCTGGTGATGGAAGGAGTTGAATGAAGATTTACCAGACTGACTCCTGGGACTTACATATGGAGAGAAACTGGATCACTTTGGGTTACATTCTCTGGAGTTTAGAAAAGTGAAGTAGAAATCTCAGAAATCTATGAAATTCGAACAGTAGACTGGGTAAACACAAGAAGGATGGTCGTGATGATGTTCAGGTCCAGGTAATGTATTTCAGACTGAGATGAGAAGAAATCTCTCCATCCAGAGTGGTGAGCCTGTGGAATTCTATTTTATGTCAAAACATTGAAGAAAGTCATAGAGAAGCTTTCAGGGCCCATGGAGAGTATGGGTAGAAAACACAAGCAGGGGTATTGAATTGGATCATCAATTATGATCATATTGAACAGAAAGTGGCTTCAATCGGCTGAACAGTTACTATTGGCTCCAATGTGTCTATGTCGATCTCACTCCTGCCCCATCCCACTCAACACACCTTGTTTTACCCCCTTCTCCCCAATCCAACTCCCACGTTCTCCTCACCCTCGCCCACACACCCCACGCCCTACCCACCCTCTTCCACACCCCCTACTCTCTCCTACATCCCCTGCCTTCTCCCCACATGCCCCTTTCTCCTACCACTCCCTCTCCCAACTTCTCCCCCAATTCATTCATTCATTCATTCATTCCCTCCTTCCTTCTCCTTTCCCCCTCCCAACACCGACTCATTGCTGTTACCTTCATACTGCGGCCCCCTCCCCCGGTCTCCATGGTGACTAGCCCAACCCCGCCCCGGTGATGACGCGAGACGCTGGATGACGTGTACCGCCGCGGGCGGTGATAGGCTGGCAGTGTTGCGTGTTGACGCTGTCCATCCTCAGTGCCAGCCGTGGGGTCTGAGCAGTTACTTATAGGAGCGGTGTCTCAGCTTCCCTTACTGTTTGCGGCCTGTCGTGCTACTCAGTCCCTGTGCTCTCTCCCTGTGCCAACCTGTCCGGGCTGCGGTAGGTAGCGGCTCAGCTTTACTCTTAGCAGCATACACCCACCCCTTAGGTTTGACTGGTCCCTTACACAAGGGCCTAGTTTTCGACCGTGACCCTGGGCTCTGATCACCTCGACCATTGACAAAGGGCCCCTCTTGACCAGCGACCTCTGACCTGCTCTTGACCATTGACAAATGACCCCTCTTGACCAGTGCCCTCTGACCTGCTCTTGACTAGTGACCTTTGACCTCACCTTGGTCACTGACTAATGGCCTGCTTGACCAGTGACCTCTGACCTCCCCTTGACCAATGACCCCTGCCTTTTCTGTTGGCAGTGACTGATGACTCCTCTTGATTGGTGACCTCTGGCACCACCTTGATTTGTGACTTGTGACCTCTGACCTTCCAGTGACTGATGACCCTTCAGCTGCCCCATCCCCATACAGTTGACCACTGACAATGACCTCATCTGGCCACTAAGCTCCTCCCCTAATTCTTAGCTTGTTCCTTCTGATTTCCTTCTTGACTGTTTACTGTTATTCTCCACTGCACTTTAACTAATGACCTTTGACCACAAATTGAGAACTCCCTCAGCAATGAGCCCCATCATCCTTGACTGGATGACTTAACCCCCTCCTTGATCAGCCTCTGCTGATCCCCACCCCACCTTGACCAGTCGACAGTAGCCTTTGACCTCTCAAAGCTAATGCAGTGACCTTGTGAGTGTCAGGCCAGGCTGAGTTTTGGCTTTACCTTGATGCGTCCCCTCACATTATCAATGTCTCTCAGATGCAACACCTTCAGTTGCTGTCAGTCTGCCATGGCTGCAGTAAGAACTCGTATCAGACCTCTGCTTAACAGCATCTGGCACCAGCAGCAGAATATTTCTGAATGCTTCAGATTTGGGGTGATCGAGTCAGCTGATGGCTAGCCTGGAAGCTGGAAAGGGAGGTGTTGGAATAGTAGATTGGTTTGAAGGGATTATTGGAGCAGAGTTAGGCGATCAGATCACCGAAGACTTTCTCATGTGAAGCAGTACTAGTGAGACCACTGTAGACTTGAGTTTCTAGGCTAAGTGACCTCAGATGGAATTTGATGGTATTGATATTGAACTGGATCTGGAAATTGAAATTGTATTTGCATGTAATTGCAAGGCTTCTTTTTATTCTCAATGTTTTTAAAAAGTTGAGCGAAGTTAATATTCAGTGGAACTTACGAGGAATGCAACATTTATCATTCAGCTCTTTCAAGCAATTTGGAAGGCAAATAGCATGACAAACTTTTTTACAAGGAGATTGGCATAAAGAAGCCTCACTTTGTTTAACAGAGTTTTGATGAGATTGCATCTGGAATAGTGTGCACAGTCTTACTTCTGCCCATCCCTCAAATTGGACCAGTATTCTATGGAGTTTAGAAGAATGAGAAATGAAAAGACAATTGACAGGGTAGATATTGGGAAGTTGTTGCCCTGGCAGCAGGATTGGTGTGCACTCTCGGGCGCATGGAATGACCATTTAGGGCTGGGATAGGTAGAAATTATTCTTCCAAAAGGCTGTGAATCTTTGGAATTTTGTGCCCTGGAAGATTGTTTGAAGCTGAGGTAGACGCTGCCCCAGGGCATCGTTTATCTCGGGATATGGGAAGTGGGCAGGAAAGTGAGGTTGAAGCCCAAGATTAATCATGATGGTATTGAATGATGGAGCAGACTCGAGGGACTGAATGGCCTACTCCTGTTACTTGGGTGTCCACTGCGCTGTGCGGCAAGTAGGTGAGATCAGATTCAGGTGTGAAATTTGTTGAAGGAGCGTTGGTCTTGTTAGTGCTCCAGCTGAGGTACCCTCTGGGTGGTTGGGGAATCAAAGACAGTGCCTGCTACTAACCTGTGTCTCACCAAACAGCGTAATTGACACCATAAATGAGAAGCAGCATGTAGTGATCATCTTGCCCCTCCACCACTGTCTCAGCCCAGCAATACATCATCCTGCTATTGTACAGCACAAAATCTTTCCCGTGGCTTTCCTGGTTACATTGCAGTTTAACTGAAAGGGAGCTATCCCTAACTAAAATTCCAGGTGACAGTACTCTTGCTGTTGTGTGAAGTATGCTGCAGAAGTTGTTGATGCTTTTACTGGCTCTAGTGCTGTTTGTTTCAGGTCTCCAGCATCTGCAGTTCTTTGTTTTATTTTAGTGTTAATGTAACTTGCTATTAGAAATGCAGCTGATTTTGACATTTGTTTTCTTGCTTGTAGACATCAGTTAGAATGTCTGCAAGATTTATTATACATACGTGACTGCATGTTTCATTGCTGCTCTGCTGCCACTGCTCGTTTTGTTTTCAGTTACTGCTTCAGATCTTAAGCTTGGGTGCTCAGTGGCAAGGTAAAAGATTTCTGATCTTTCAGCATTGGCTCCGTGCGTTTGATCAGTCAACACCTGAGTCTCATTTCACTTTGAGTGCAATTAATTATAATCTGAGCACAAGTGCTTTCTGTATGTTTGCTACAAGGTAAATTGATAAATATTTCTCCCCTGAGATGTAAAGTCCCCGAATGTCTTCCTGCCAATAATCTACAGGCAAACCATGCTGAGTAAGTAGAAGGTGTAAATGTTGGGCAAAGTCCAGATGATAAATATCATAATAAGCATCCAGCATGATTTGAGAGAGATTCTGTAAGGGTCAATCTGATGAATAAAGGAGTTCTTAGTAAAAGCTTGCAGCTACAAGGATTGTCAAGCTGCAGGGGTGTTATCACAGTACTGTGCTTTGAGTGACAGCAGTGCACAGAGATCAGAAATGTTGAACCTAGCACCAGTTTGTAATTTTCAGTTGAAATTTGCATGACCTGTAACGTTTGCATCTTTTTTTTTCTTTTCTGTCAGACGAGCATGATGTGACACTGGCAGGTGTGTGCATGCTGAAACCTGAACCTGACTGCGCAGATATGTAGAAGCTAGATCACCAAGAGACCATTTATTTGCAGAGGCCTGGGCCATATATCTGTCAGTAAATACATGTCAATTAAAAAAAATTAGAAATCAAACCAGAGCTTCATGGAGCAAACTAACAATGAGCCTTCACTTAATAACCTAGACAACGGTACCAGGCCCACAGACCCTGAGTGCAGGAAGCCTAGTGAATCGGAACATTCATTGTCCAAGATAACACAGAATGCTCTGGAGAATTTTGGTTCCCTGGGCCAGGGATTAAAGCAGCTCTTTCACCCCCAGCGGCGCCGATCTTCTGTCTCCCCCCAGGATGGCCTCCATGCTCAGGCTGACCAGGAGTCCCCGAGTCCAGAAACTACCAGCCCAGCCACGGAGCTGGGCTTGCCTGTTCCATCCCACCAGCCCCCCAGCCAGGCTACTACGCTCAACAGGGTCCTGCAGCAGATCCGGGTGACGCCCATGATGAAGCGCGGTTCGAGCCTGCACAGTCGCAGAAGCAAGTTGGACACTCCCCGAGGCAGCCCGCAAACGTCCCATAAGCCGGCCTCGGATGGTATGAGCTGTCTCCTGTCACACTCCAGTAGACCCCGATCTGCTTCCACCACTGATGCGCCGACATCCTCGTCGTTTGTGGAGCCAGTGACCTTCAGTCCTCATGTGGGAGATGAGCTGGATCGGGTAATTGCTTTCTCTTTATCGTTGTGCAAGTCTCTGTGGTGGTGAGAGACTGAGCAGTTGCTGAGTGTTAAAGCCCTTTGTGAGGCAAGCCTCGTAAATTTGCTGCACTTTTGAGTAGCAGAGGTGTCTGTGTTGATGCATTTGCAACAGATCCCCAAATCTCTGCACGGACTGTAGCACTAATCCTTTGACAAACGGGTTTGTGTGTTCATGTAAGAAGGAGGTGCTGTTCACAAATGGTGATGCGGGTACTCTGTGTTCCTCAGGGCTGTTGGAAATCAGTGCTTGCTGATTATATTGAGGTGCTAACTTGGAGGACTTACTGAGCCTACTGCTGTGTGAAGGAGCTGAATTGGCCAGAGTGACTGTTAACCAATGATAATGAGGAATGTTTTAACAAAGATCTGAAGCTTGGGTTGCGGTTAGAGTTGTTGTTTGGTTTGCCGAGCTGACTGGTCTTCATACAGACATTTCATTTCCCTTCTAGGTGACATCTTCAGTGCTGTGTAGCCTCCATTGAAGCGTTATTCTGTCCTGCTCTGAACTTATATGGTCTGGTCTGTCAGTGTGGGGCAGCCTTGTTTCTGGTTTTGTACAGTAGCGGTGTGTAGATGAGGTCTATTTCAATATGTTTGTTTATTGCATCAGTAGTTGAAAACCAGGCCTCCAGGAATTCTTTCAGAGATAATGGGAGCTGCAGATCCTGAAAAATCCAAAATACCAAAGTGTGGGGCTGGATGAACACAGCAGGCCAAGCAGCATCTTAGGAGCACAAAAGCTGACATTTCAAGCCTAGACCCTTCATCAGAAAAGGGGGATGGGGAGAGGATTCTGAAATAAATAGGCAGAGAAGGGGAGGCGGATCAAAGATGGTTAGAGGAGAAGATAAGTGGAGAGGAGAGTATGGGTGGGGAGGTAGGGAGGACGGACAGGTCAAGGGGGTGGGATGAGGTTAGTAGGTAGGAAATGGAGGTGTGGCTTGAGGTGGGAGGAGGGGATAGATGAGAGAAAGAACAGGTTATGGAGGCGGGGACAAGCTGGGCTGGTTTTGGGATGCAGTGGTGGGAGGGAAGATTTTGAAGCTTGTGAAATCCACATTGATACCATTGGGCTGCAGCGTTCCCAAGCAGAATGAGTTGCTGTTCCTGCAACCTATGGGTGGTGTCATTATGGCACAGCAGGAGGCCCAGGATGGACATGTCGTCTAAGGAATGGGAGGGATCTAAGGAATGAGTTGAAATGGTTCGCGACTGGGAGGTGCAGTTGTTTATTGCGAACTGAACGTAGGTGTTCTGCAAAGCGGTCCCCAAGCCGCCGCTTGGTTTCCCCAATGTAGAGGTAGCCATACTGGCTACAGCGATGCAGTGTACCATATTGGTGGATGTGCAGGTGAACATCTGCTTGATATGGAAAGTTATCTTGGGGCCTGGGATGGGGGTGAGGGAAGAGGTGTGGAGGCAGGTGTAGCATTTCCTGCAGTTGCAGGGGAAAGTGCCGGGTGTGGTGGGGTTGGAGGGGAGTTTGGAGCGGACAAGGGAGTCGCGGAGAGAGTGGTCTCTTTGGAAAGCAGAGAAAGGTGGGGTTGGAAAAATGTCTTTAGTGGTGGGATCGGATTGTAGATGGCGGAAGTGCCGGAGGATGATGCGTTGTATCCGGAGGTTGGTGGGATGGTATTTGAGGACAGGGGGATTCTCTTTTGGCGGTTGTTGCGGGTGTGAGGGATGAGGTGCAGGAAATGTGGGAGACACGGTTGAGAGAGTTTTCGACCTTGTTTTTCTTGTCCTAGTACTGTAACTTTGTCCCAGTTAAACTGATGTCCTTCTCTGCCAGAGTGTATTAAATCGCAAGAGAGTCGTTCATGCCGTTTTGCTGCTAATTTGTGTTCACGTATACTGGTGGCAGGTTCCCTGCCTGTCTGTCCTATGTATTGCTTCTCGCAGTTGTTGCATGGTATTTTGTATATCTCATTTGTCCTGCTCATTGTGGGTATGTGGTCTTTGGTCTTTGCGAGTTACTGGCGAAGCAGTACAATATGGGGAAACAGCTCTTCCCACCATGACATACTGGACCATATAAATTCAGAGCAAAGATAATAGGAACTGCAGGGCTGGATAGTCTGAGATAACAAGGTGAAGAGCTGGATGAGCACAGCAGGCCAAACAGCATCATAGAAGCAGGAAGGCTGACGTTTCAGGCCTAGACCTTAAGGGTCTTGCTCCTATGATGCTGCTTGGCCTGTGGTGTTCATTCAGCTCTACACCTTGTTATCTAAATTCAGAGCAGAACTGACCAACAGTACTTCAGCAGAGGCTACATGGCACTGAAGATGTCACTTAGGAGGGAGACAAAACATTTGCAAGAAAACTCGTCAGCTCAGTGAACCAACCAATAACTCAATATAATGAGGAAATGCAATGACCAGGAAATATTTTGAAATTGGGTCTCTCTTTTCTGGAGATTGTGATGAATGTAGTGGTTAATATTGTAAAGGGACTTGTAGTCAGCATGAACAGGGCACATCCTGTGTCTGAGCGGCTTCAATCAGAGACCGCATCTGCAAGATTAAATAGGAGGTTTTGAGTCTATTGAAATCTTTCTTTACAAATATGGATTTTCTTCCGCTGGTGGCTTGCTCTACCTGAATGCTACGTCACGTTATAGTCAAAGTGTTCATTTAAACCCATAAAACATAGGAGTGGAAGTAGGCCATTTGACCTATCGAGTTTGCTTCCCCATTCAGTGAGATCAAAGCTGATCCGTTCATCATCAACTCCATTTTCTCAGTTTAATCCCAAAATCTTGATTAGCTCACTGAGTAAAAATCTGTCTATCTTCAATGACCCAGCCTCAACATCCCTTTGCGGTAAAGAATTCCACAGATTCACTACACTCTGAGAAAACAAATTCACTCTAATTTTGATTTTAAATGTGCAACCCCTTATTCTGAGACCTAGGTTTGAGACTTTACAAGCACAAACTAGCTCTCCACATCTACCCTGTCAAGCCCCTGAAGAATCTTGTATGTTTCAATAAGGTCTCCTCTCATTCTTGTCCAATGAGTACAGGTCCATACTACTCAGCCTTTACTCCTGAGGGAATCCCTCCATACCTGGGATAATCATACTGAGCCTTCTCTGGACTGACTCCTGTGCCAGTTTACCTTTCCTTAGATGAGGGGACTAAAGTTCTCAGTTCCAGCCACGCTCTGACCAGTGCCTTATATAATTTAACAAAGTTTCCTTTTTCTTCTCCTCCATTTGAAATAAACGCCAGAAATACAGTAGCCCTCCCCATTACCCACTAAACGTGGATGTTGGTTTTTGTGATTTGTGTACGAGGACCTCCCCCACTCCCCTACTCCACCCCACTACCCAAATGTTTCTGTGCTGCAACTTTGTGCTGCCTTTCTGTATCTAAATAATATCCCCCTTTTCAGTTTTCTCTGCCAAAGTACATCATGTCATATTTTCCACAATGTATTTCCATCTGCCAGGTTTTTACCGACTCACTGTTATATATCCTTCAGTGGACCATTTATATCATACACACTGCTTGTCTTCCCACCTAGTTTTGTGCCATGTATAGACTTGACATTTGAATCACTAACATATTTTGTGAATATTTGTTGCCCCAGCATTGATCCCTGTGGCACTGCACTGGTTACAGGTTGACATCCTAACTCTCTGTATTCTATTAATTAGCCAAACCCCTCTCTATGCTAACCATCGGCTCTTATCTAATTAATTAGTCTGAAGTGTGGTACTTTATTGAATGCCTTTTACAAACGTAAACAGTATAGTACTGGCTCCCCTTTATGTCTCCTGCTTGTTACTTCCTTTGAAGAACTGTGATAAATTTGTCAAGCATTATTTCCTCTTCATCAGGCCCTGCTGACTCTGCTTGACCATGTTTGTGTATTTCTGAACACACTGCTATTACATCCTTTATTATGACAGATGTTACAATAACTGGTTTTAGCTACTTTTTTTGTGCCTCTCTTTTGATTAAGGGTTTTGACAGCTGTTTTGGGGCTTTCCCAGAAAATAAGGATTCCTGGAAGATTTCTGCCAGTGCATATATTACCTCTGTAGCTACTTCCTTTTATTTTTGCCAATGCATTTATCTGGTCCCAGGGACTTACCGATCTTTAGCCCCAACAGTTTTCAAAGTACTTTTTTCTGTAATGATAGTTGCTGTGTTTATTCCCCGAACCCATTGTATTGGTATTATTGGAATGTTGTTAGTTTCCACTACCTCAGATTTTAGCAAACGCTGCCTCATGCAGTACACATCTGGGTGTGAATGTGCAGCTCAGAAAATTCTGCATTAAAAGGGGGTGGTGAAAAGATTGTTGAATGTGTGATTGAGAACTCTTGGCACAATCCCACTGACAGCTTGTCTCCAACTGCTTCTGGGGAGCTGTTATTGGTCAAAAAAGGACAGCCTCTCATGGAAACATAGAAAATAGGGGAAGGAACTGGCCACTCAGCCCATCAAAACCATTCCACCTTTCTGCACAATGTTGGTTGAATGTCGTAGTCAACAGAGTACAGTCCTGATGTTCTTTGAAACTGTTAGTTTCAAGAAATCTTTCCTGAATATATTCAGTGACTTGGCCAACACACCCTTCTATGAGGGAGAATTCTACAGGTTTACCAGCTCACGTAAAGAAATTTCTCCTAATCTCAGTCTGAAGTGGCCTACCATGTTTCTTGAGATGGTGACCCCTTGTTCTGAACTCCTCCTTCCCTAGCCAGGGGGAAATATCCACAATGCACCCAGTCTGACCTGCTGTGTCAGAATTTGACACTTTTCAAAGTACTTCCTGAATGTTCTGGTCATGGATGATGGATAGTCCTGTATTGTGAGCCTGGGACCTGTCTTTGCCCAAACCCCCAACATTGGCCTGAAGGGGAGCTTTCAACATTGCAGTGTTCTTGACTTCAAAGTAGCATTCTGTGAAGCACAAAATAGTATTCAAGCCCTTCCAGATGTCCAGGTTTATTCTGCCTTCTGGGCAAAAACAGCTTTCCCGTACTTTGGTTTCTTCCCATTCATACGGAATCAATGTCTTTATTATTGTCAGTTTAACTTTGATGGTGTGGAAGTTTCTGGGCAACAATTATTCAGGATTTTAATGATTAAATACAAGGAAACATGTGGGTTGATTTAAGAAGGATCAGTATTGACTTGAGGGAGAATTGAATTGAACTGATTTGCTGGAATATATTTGACAAGCTAACAGAGAAATGGTGAGGATAATGCTGTTGATGTCATATACATGGCCTTCCAGAAGACGTACAATGCAGTGTGGATACAAAATTGGCTGAGTACAAGGAAACAGAATAATGGGTATTTTTCAGGCTGAAGGAAGATTTGAATTGGACTTCCCCAGAGGTTGCTATTGGGCTTCTTGGTTTTTCTGATGTATGTTAATAATCCAGATCTTGGTGTGCAGGGGGAAATTTCAGAGTAGATTAGAGTTTGATTTATTGTCACCTGTATATAAAAAAAGTGAAAAGTGCTTTCTCACATGTTATAGGAAAATGTTACCAAGCTGCAGTGCTATCTCGAAACATTGAATGTAATGCAAGATTTTACTGCAGTAAGGTTCAGCTTTCACTCGTTCCTCTTTTGCTTTTCCTCCAGTCACTGGCACTGACTGCAATCTCTGTAACAGGCTCCTGGGGTCTCGGTTATGGGCCTCCCTGCTCCCACAATCACAGCTGCTGGAGCCATGGGCCTGGGGATGCACAGGCCCCATACCTCCTGTTCCCAATCCGAAGCTCTTCCGGTCACTACCGTCAGTTGTCGGGGTCCTCCACCATCCCGTTTGCTGATGCCCCCGCTCTTTCAGGGGCCCAGACCTAGACACAGACCTCGGCTCAGCCTGCGAGTCCAGGCCAGGGGAGTCAGCCCAGGATCCAAAGTATATAGATGGTACAAAACTTGGGAGCATTGTAAACCACGAAGAAGACAGTGGAGAACATCGAAAAGTCGTGGACAAGTTGATAGAATGGCTGAGTAAGTGGCAGATGAAGCTCAATGCAGAGAAGTGTGAGGTACTACCGTTTAGTGCAAAATACATGGACAGACATGTAAAATAGGGGTTACTTGACTAAAAGATGTGCAGCAGCAGAGAGCCTGAGGTGCGTATGTGTGTAAGTTATTGACGAGGCAGGTAACATAGAAACTAGGAGCAGGAGTAGGGCTTGAAGCCCTTTGAGCCATCTCTGCTTTTCAGTGCCTCATTCTCTATCTCAGTGCCATATTCCTACAATCTCATACGTCTCGACATCTTGTAACATAGAAATTTATATATCTTGTTCATGAATATGTTCAGTGACACAGCCTACACAGCCTTCTGTGGTCGCAAATTCCTCTACTCTTTTGAGTGAAGAAATATCTCCTAACCTCAGCCCTAAATGGTCTACTGTGTATCCTGAAATTGTGTTAACAAAGTGTAGAGCTGGATGAACACAGCAGGCCAAGCAGCATCTTCGGAGCAGAAAAGCTGACGTTTTGGGCCTAGACCCTTCATCAGAAATGATACCATTGGGCTGCAGGGTTCCCAAGCGGAATATGAGTTGCTGTTCCTGCAACCCAAAGGTGGCATCTTTGTGGCACTGCAGGAGGCCCAATGGTAGCAATGTGGATTTGACAATATTCAAAATCTCCCCTCCCCCTACTGCATCCCAAAACCAGCCCTGCCCAACCCAGCTCATCTCTGCCTCCGCCTCCCTAATCTGTTCTTCCTCTCCCCATCCCCTCCTCTCACCTCAAGCCACACCTCCATTCCCTACCTCCTAACCTCATCCTGCCCCCTTGACCTGTCCGTCTCCCCGGACTGACCAATCCCCTCCCCACCTACACTCTCCTCTACCGGTTCTATCCCTACTTCTTTAACTTGTCTGTCTCCTCTCCACCTATCTTCTCCTCTATCCATCTTCGATCCGCCTCCCCTTCTTTTCCTATTTATTTCAGAACCCTCTCCCCCATTTCTGATGAAGGGTCTAGGCCCGAAACGTCAGCCTTTATGCTCCTAAGATGCTGCTTGGAGCCATGTGTTCATCCAGCTCTATGCTTTGTTATCTTGGATTCTCCAGCATCTGCAGTTCCTACTATCTCTGAAATTGTGTTGCCTGGTTCTGCGGCCCCCAACCAGGGGGAGCATTCTCCCTCCATAGAGTCTGTCCAGCCATGTTAGAGTTTAACATGTTTCAGTCAGCTCCCCCATCATTCTTCTAAACTCTAGAGAATACAGGCCCAGTTGAAGCAACCTCTTAATACAACAGTCCTGCCATCCCTGGTATCAGCCTAGTGAACTCCTGCTGTACTCCGTCTTTGGCAAGTTTATCCTTTCTTCGGTAGGGAGACCAAAACTGCATGCACTACCCCAGCTGTGGTGTCAATAAGGCTCTGCAGAGAGAGCTTTAAATAATGCCTTCAGCATTCTAGGCTTCCTTAATAGTGGCAGAGAATGCAAGGGCAGGGAGGCTATGCTGAATAGGATACTGGTTAGACCTTGGCTGGTATCTTCTATATGTTTCTTCACAGTTTTAGAAAGGATATGAACACATTGCACAGAGCAGAAGACATTTATGAGAATAGATGTATGAATGAGACACACAGGCTTAAAATTATTCTTAGAAGAAGTAAATGCCAATATGAACAAGTTTATTCATATAGTGGTTTGGAGTGTATTGCCTGGATGTATAGTGAAGTACCTAGCCTAGGAACCCTAACTCCCTTCCCTCCCCTACCATTACCACTCCCACCAGCACTCTCACCTCGCTCTCGCAGTTATTGAGACAGGTCCCAGCGGATGTTGCCAACATTTATATTTGTTCTCTTTTCCCATAACCAAGACTTTGCATCTTTTGATGGTCAGTATTGGTGAGTCGTGGTATGGAAGGACATGGAGCCAATGTGGACATGTTGAATTGAAATCCCAGTCAGCGCTGATCTAATGCAAGTAGACAAGGCTTGACAGGCTGGGTGACCAGATCCCATTTTGGTGTTTTGTTGAAGCGCTGAGAGTTTGCCAGAACAGGAAAGTTGTGTGTCAGACCTGGCCTCCCTGGTATTCTGCTTTTTATTTCTGATCTCCAACATCTACAGTATTTTGCTTTCTGTTTTATTGGAACTTTCACAGGGGTCATCAGTACCTTTAGAGAGAGAATGTGTGCATTTCATCAACATGTTGCCTTGTATCAAACTATGTGCTTCCCACATTGCTGATTATTAGCCTCAACTGGTTGTTTTTGACTGGCACAGACTCAGTTGTCTGAAGTGCCTTTCTTGTACTGTGTACCTCTGTGACTCTCCTTGTTTCTGTGATTTGATTTATTGCTGTCACATGTATCTAAGTACAGTGAAAAGTTTCGTTTTGTGTGCAGTACAGGTAGATCATAAAATGATCGAACAGAGTGAAGCACACACGGTTACAGCTGCTCAGGTGTACAAAAACAACACCCGCTGCATTCAACATTTAGATTTGAAATTAGAGAGGTCCATTCAGCAATCTCATAACAGCAGGGAAGAACCTGTCAGTACCTGTATTTAAGCTGTTGAAGATTGGCGTGGAGAAGGTGCTATTGTCGATCTTTGCTGTGGTTGTTTGTTTTGGAATCGCTACTTCATATTGAAAACCTTTTGCTGTGCATTGCAACTACCTAGCTTTGGATCCATTGTTATGTGACCTCACTAAATCATTCCCCCAGGATTTTGATGTATTACACCCCTGCCAATCCTGATTAACTACTCACTTGATTCTGTTTGGATCTGAAGAGTTTGACTGCCAGTAGCCTAACTTGCTGTTTCTAAATTAGTTGCAGTTTTGACCTGTTATGCTTTCTCGCCATCCTTGCTCTCTGTGGCCTTCCAACCCATTTTGACTAACTTTGATATAACCCAGAGCAAACTCCTCAACCTTCTGTCTGAAAATATTCTCTGGTGGGCTTTTCTAAATTTCAAATTTAACTTTTTTTAAAAAGTTGTTGCTTTGCTTGAGGTGCTTGTAATGGAGGGAACACATTAATCCTTCAAGGCTGCATTCAGTCCTCTCTCTTTTGTCTGTTTAAGTCTGTGTTGAAAATCAGCAATTCAGTACCAGAATGTGCAGTCAGGCTGAAGAAAGAGACATGCAGCCATGTTTGAACAAGTGGAAGGGTGAGATGAAGAACAGAGCGAGAGATCTGATGGGGTGGAGATCAGGAGAGGTTAAATGGTGAAAGATTTTGTAAGTTAAGGCCAAAGGAAATTCTAATGGGACAAAGTGAATTAATCAAAGATGTGGATAGAGGAGGTGATAATAGCAGGATCCTTGTGTGCACAGCCCAGACCACCATGGAAGCCAACTTCCTATCCTATTCATTTTTTCTGAAGAAGGGTCTCGACTCAAAGTTATCTTTTCCTCCTCCTCTGATGCTGCTTGGCCTGCTGTGTTCATCCAGCTCTACACCTTGTTATCTCTTCCTATCCATGACTCCATTTACACTTCTCATTGCAGCAGAAAGGCTGCTCAGAACCTTCCCACCCCAGTAATGCTCTTCTACAACCTCTTGATCAGGCAGAAGATGAAGAAGCTTGACCACATGCACCAATGGGTTCAAGAACAGCTTCTTCCCTGCCCTTATTAGACTGATTAATGGACTCTCTCATTTCAAATAATGTTGATCCTGTTAATGTTCACCTTGCCTTGCACTCCTCCTGTGCAGTGTAACCTGTATGCCTCACTCTGTCTAAGCACCCTATGCTCCGCATGTCTTTGCTTACCAATGATCTGCCTGCACTGCTCGCAAACAAAGCTTTTCACTGTACTTGGGTACATGTGACTACTATAAATCAAACCAAATCCTGATTTTTTTTTTAAAAAAATTAGTTCAGGGGATGTGGACATTACTGGCCAGGCCTGAATTTATTGTCTGTCTCTGATTGCCCAGAATCCCAAAGATTCCAGGATGAGATGAGTGAACCAAACCAATAGGGTAAATCAGGCTTGCTCCATGTTGTGAGAGATAATGGGAACTGCAGATGCTGGAGAATTCCAAGATAATAAAATGTGAGGCTGGATGAACGCAGCAGGCCAAGCAGCATCTCAGGAGCACAAAAGCTGACGTTTCGGGCCTAGACCCTTCATCAGAGCTCTGATGAAGGGTCTAGGCCCGAAACGTCAGCTTTTGTGCTCCTGAGATGCTGCTTGGCCTGCTGTGTTCATCCAGCCTCACATTTTATTATCTTGCTCCATGTTGTAGTGTGACTAGCAGTGAAATGTGTACATGTGATTGGATAAGGCAGCGTAATATGAAGCAGATAGTGTGAGTGATTGATTTCAACCAGTGAAGCTGACCATCAACTGTGAACTGCAGTATTTGCTGTAGATTGTTTAGTGCCCCTCCAGTGGGAATTACCTCACTGTCCTGTGCCAGGCAACTGTGTCTGACTGTCCTGCTTGGCACTGAGCATGGATTGTGTATTACTAATGAGGTATTGCCTGGGAAGGCCCACAGTTCCGCTGCCTGCTTTTTTAGGCTAGACATAGCCTAGTGCCGAGAGGAATTCTTTTCCATCTTATGTCTAGGACTAGCGGTCTGTCAGAGAGAACAACATGGTTCATATCTCATCCCAAAGTTCAAATGATATCATTCAGTACAAAATGACAATCCAGTACTTTCTTAATGACTGCACTGATTAGATGGCAGTTTTCCAATCTCTCTGTTCTTGACTAAAATGTGTGGCTGCCAGTATCTCACCGCTGGTGCTGCCTTTCACTGTGCTCGACAGCAGGATGGATTATTGACCCTTGCTTTGAGGGGAACTAGAACTGTCACTGGTCTAGTAAGTCAGAGATCCAGACTAATGTTTTGGGGATTTGACTTCAAATCCCACCATGATTGACAGTAATGTTTGAATTCAATAAGATCTAGAATAAAATAAAACTAGTTTACCAATGACCGTGTAACAATTGGCTTTTGTTATAAACAAAAATCTGGTTCACTTATGCCCTTCAGGAAAGGAAACCTGCTGTCTTTACCTGGTCTAGCCAATACATGACACCAGACCCATGTCCACTGTACAGTGTCAGAACAGTGGATAGGGTAAGGAGCTCACAGATTTCTTTGTCAGTGAGATTACAATCTTCTATTGAGCTGCAGCTGTCACTTGCAAAATCCATGTGTACGCCAGGCCAAACATTTTCCAGGGCTTCTCCCAGCCTCGAGTTCATCCTTTGTCTACTTTCTATTTGCTTCTTATGTTGTCTTATCCGGTCTATCAGGACTATTTCTTGCTCCCTTGTGCTTATTCCTGTCAAACCTGCAGACTACTTTCTATCTGCTAGTGACACAGGTGGCTCAGTGGTTAGAGATAACAAAGTGTGGAGCTGAATGAACACAGCAGGCCAAGCAGCATCTTAGGAGCACAAAAGCTGATGTTTCGGGCCTAGAATGAAGGGTCTAGGCCCGAAACGTCAGCTTTTGTGCTCCTAAGATGCTGCTTGGCCTGCTGTGTTCATCCCGCTCCACACTTTGTTACCTTGAATTCTCCAGCATCTGCAGTTCCCATTATCTCTAGCTCAGTGGTTAGCTTTGCCACCTCACAGCAGCAGGGACCCAGGTTTGATTCTAGTGTCGGGTGACTGTCTGGAGTTTGCACATTCTCCCCTTGTCTGTGTAGGCTTTTGCTGGGTGCTCCGGTTTCTGCTCACATTCCGAGGATGTGTAGGCTAGGTGGATTAGTCATGGTTTTAAAAAAAAAACACCCATGCGCAGTTACAGGTGGGATTCTGTTTGGAGGGTCCAGTTGGTCGAATGGCCTCTCTGCACTGTAGGAATTCCATGATGAAGGGTGAAGGGAAAAGCTGGCAGGTTTAGGGGTCCCTGGCTGACATGGGATATTGAGGTTCTGGTCAGGAAGAAGAAGGTAGACATTGGGGTTAAGCTATCAGGCTCAAGTGAATCTCTAGATGACTATAAAAAGTGGATGGAAATCAGAAGAATAAAAAGAGGCTCTGAGATAGTTCTGGTAGATAAAGTCAAAGATAGTCCCAAGAGATTCGGTAGCCATATTTAAGAGTAAAATGGTGGCTAGGGAGCGAATAGGACCCCCTTAAAGATCGGCATGGCGGTCTATGTGTACAGCCACAGGAGGTGGGGAAGATTTTCAGTGAATATTTCTCTTCAGTGTTTACTGAGGAGAGAATCGTGGATGCTTAAAAAAAAGGGAAACAGGTGGGATGCTTTGGATCGCATACACATTACTGGAGAAGAGGTCTTTGCAGCCTTTAAGCACATTAAGGTGGATAAATCCCCTGGGCCTGATCAAGTCCATCCTCGGATGTTGTGAGAGGCTGGGGAAGAAATTGCAGAGGCCCTTGTAGAGACTTTTAAAGAACAAAGAAAATTACACCGCACGAACAGGCCCTTCGGGCCTCGAGCCTGCGCCAATCGAGATCCTCTGACCTGTCATCTGTTTTCTAAGGGCCTGTGTCCATTTGCTCCCCACCCATCCATGTACCTGTCCAGATATATCTTAAAAGACGCTAACGTGTCTGCGTCTACCACCTCCGCTGGTAACGCGTTCCAGGCACCCACCACCCTCTACGTAAAGAACTTTCCACGCATATCTCCCTTAAACTTTCCTCCTCTCACTTTGAACTCATGACCCCTAGTAATTGAGTCCCCCACTCTGGGGAAAAAGTTTCTTGCTATCCACCCTGTCTATACCCCTCATGATTTTGTAGACCTCAATCAGGTCCTCCCTCAATCTCCATCTTTCTAATGAAAATAATCCTAATCTACTCAATCTCTCTTCATAGCTAGCACCCTCCATACCAGGCAGCATCCTGGTGAACCTCCTCTGCACCCTGTCCAAAGTGTCCACATCCTTTTGGTAATGTGGCGACCAGAACTGTACACAGTACTCTAAATGCGGCCCAACCAAAGTCTTATAAAACTGTAACATGACCTGCCAACTCTTGTACTCAGTACCCTGTCCGATGAAGGAAAGCATGCCGTATGCCTTTTTGACCACCCTGTTGACCTGCGTTGCCACCTTCAGGGACAATGGACCTGAACACCCAGATCTCTCTGTTCATCAATTTTCCCTAAGACTTTTCCATTTACTGTATTGTTCGCCCTTGAATTAGATTTTCCAAAATGCATCACCTCACATTTGCCCGGATTGAACTCCATCTGCCAGGGGACTTGTCCACCTTAATGTCTTTTCGGATACCCAACACTTCTTCCTTCCTTATGTCAACTTGACCTAGAGTAAGCAAATATCTATCCCTAATCTCAACATCTCATGTCCCTCTCCTTAGTGAATACCGATGCAAAGTACTCGTTAAGAATGTCACCCATTTTCTCTGACTCGGCACATAACTTTCCTTCTTTGTCCTTAAGTGAGCCAATCCTTTCTCTAGTTACCCTCTTGCTCCTTATATATGAATAAAAGGATTTGGAATTTTCCTTAACCATGTTTGCCAGCAATATCTCACGTCTTCTCTTAACCCCACTAATCCCTCGTTTTCAGATTCGCTCTACATTTCCCATATTCTTCCAAAGCTTGTTTTGTCTTCAGTTCCCGAGATCTCATGTCTGCTTCCTTTTTCCTTTTGGCTAGTCTCACAATTTCACCTGTCATCCATGGTTCCCTAATCTTGCCTTCTCTATTCCTCATTTTCACAGGAACACGTCTCTCCTGCATGCTAATCAACCTCTCTTTAAAAGCCTCCCACATATCAAATGTGGATTTACCTTCAAACAGTTTCTCCCAATCTACATTCCCCAGATCCTGCCGAATCTTGGTATAGTCGGCCTTCCCCCAGTTTAGTACTCTTCCCTTAGGACCACTCCTATCCTTGTCCATGAGTATTGTAAAACTTATGGAATTGTGGGCGCTATTTCCAAAGTAGTCCCCTACAGTAATTTCAACCACCTGGCCGGGTTCATTCCCCAGCACCAGGTCCAGTATGGCACCTTCCCGAGTTGGACTACATACATACTGCTCTAGAAAACCCTCCTGGACGCACCTTACAAATTCTGCTCCATCTTGACCCCTAACACTGAGTGAACCCCATTCAATGTTGGGAAAATTAAAATCTTCCCATCAACACCACCCTGTTTCTGCTACACTTTTCCATTATCTGTTTAGATATTTGTACCTCTATCTCATGCTTGCTGTTGGGAGTCCTGTAGTACAGCCCCAACATTGTTACTGCATCCTTCCTATTTCTGAGTACTACCCATATTGCCTCACTGCTTGAGTCCTCCATGGGGCCCTCCTTCAGTATAGCTGTGATATCATCTTTGACCAGTATTGCAACTCCTCCACCCCTTTTTTCTTTTTGCTGCATGTTTAGCTGCTGGTGAAGTTCCAGAAGACTGGAAGGTGGCTGGGATGTTGGTCCATTGTTTAAGAAAGGTAGCAAAGACAAGCCAGGGAACTACAAGCCAGTGAGCCTGACATCAGTGGTAGACAAGTTGTTGGAGAGGATACTGAAGGGTGGGATCAACCAACATTTGGATAGCCAAGGTCTGATTGGGGATGGTTAGCATGGAATTGTGTGCGGGAATTTATGTCTATTAACTCTTCGAGTTTTGTAAAGGGCTAACCAAGAGGATAGATGAGGACAGTGGATGTTGTCTATATGGACTTCAGTAAGGCCTTTGACAGGGCCCTGCACAGCAGGCTAGCCATGAAAGTTAGGTTGCATGGGATCCAGGGAGTGCAGCCAATTGGATTCAAATTTGGCTCGATGGTAAAAATTGGAGGCTGATGGTGAAGGCTTTTTCTTGAACTGGAGACCTGTGACTAGTGGTCTGCTACAGGGGTCGGTGCTGGGACCTTTGTTATTAGTTAAGGTTGTAGACTTGCGCACTGAGCTGGTGGGTTTAATTGCAGGTATCTTGT
The DNA here is from genome assembly GCF_030684315.1 of Stegostoma tigrinum. Classification (NCBI taxonomy): domain Eukaryota; kingdom Metazoa; phylum Chordata; class Chondrichthyes; order Orectolobiformes; family Stegostomatidae; genus Stegostoma; species Stegostoma tigrinum. Next base: position 67,795,010 of record NC_081364.1, on the reverse strand, counting down.
CACCCTGCTCATTAACGTTGTCAGCGTGCCTCCAGTAAAGCTTTGGTGTTCTGTCCTACTTGTTATTTATATGACTCGGTTTGCTGGGGTGATTGGTATTACTTCCAGTTCTGTTTCTCAGTGGTTTGTATATTGCGTTCATTTCAATGAGTTTGATGGAGTCCCAGATGGAATGCCAAGCTTCCAGGAATTCCCCAGCATGTCTCTGTTTGGCTTGTGCTATTATGGATGTGTTCTCCCAGTCAAATTCATGTCCTCCTTTGTCAGTGTGTATTGAGACCTGTGAGAATTAGTTGTGTCTCTTGGTGGCCAGTTAGTGTTTGTGTATCCTTATTGTCAGTTTCCTTCCAGTTTGGCAGGGTGGTTATTGGTGTGTGGGCTACTAAGTGTCTGAGATAATAAGGTGTAGAGCTGGATGAACACAGCAGGTCTAGCAGCATCAGAGGAGCAGGAAGGCTGCCATTTCGGGCCTAGCCCCTTCTTCATGGTGTCATGGCGTGTCAACCTTCCTGATTCGTCCAGCAACATGGTAATTGTTTCTTTGGCTCAGTTGATGTTAATGAATGTAACTGTTATTTCGTCAAAGAATATCATTATCTTGTCCACTTCTATTCTGGCGTACTGATGTCCTCTTAGGAGGAGTAGATGGAGTGGGTAGAGTTGTCAGCTAAGTATTTCTGTTCCAATTGTAGTTCGTTGGCGAGGCTGTATGTTGGTGTGTCTGGTGGTGAGTCAGTGGGGTGAGGGGGACCCCTGGCTTATGTACCTTAGGGACTACCAGGCACACCAACATGTAGGCTCTCCAAAGAACTACAACAGAAATTAAAATACTTAGTTGACAACACTACCCACTCCACCCAAGAATTCCTCAACACCATTGAGGACACCAGAATAGAAGAGAGCGAGATAATGATATCATTCAATGTAATAGCACTATTTACGTCCATAAACGTCAACTTAGCCGAAGAAACAATTACCATGTTGCTGGAAAAATCAGGAAGGCAGACACTCCGTGACACTAACAGCATCAACAAGGGCAGCACCCTGAAACTGCCGGATCTGTGCCTAACATCCCACTTCACCTTCAATGACCAGATATTCAAACATATCAACAAAACATCAATGAACGTCAACAGAACCCCAATATCAGGACTGATTGCAGAAGCAGTAATGCAATGGTTAGAATGGACAGCGCTCCCCACTATACAACCCAAAGTCTGGGTCCGCTATGTAGATGACACCCTTGTGATTATCAAACGCACAAGACTAAAATAAACCCGCTGACACATAAACAACATCCTCACCGGAGTAAAATTCACAAAAGAAGAAAAGAACAATGAATGGTAGAATGTAAGGACAAGGGGAACTCCAAACTAACGTATACAGAAAGACCACACACACACAGACCAACCCCAACACCTACAAATGATGCTGCATCAGGACATTGTTCAAATGAGCCACAATACACTGCAGCAATCTGGAATTATGCAATACAGAACAGGAGCATATGCAGTTTGTAAAAGGAATGGATGCCAAAAAGCGCAATCCTCCGAAACCTCTGTGAGAGAACACAACACGAACAGACATGCTTGTCGCTCTACCGTATATCAGAGATGACCACAAGTATCAGGGTAGCCCACAAATCAACAAGCACCCTGTGACAGCTATTGATGAATGTAAAGGATCCCATACCCACAACCAATAAAACTAACGAAATATACAAAATAATATGCAAGGACTTTGAGAAACATTACACAGGCCAAACTGGAAGAAAACTGACAATAAGGATACACGAACACCAACAAGCCACCAAGAGACCCAATCAGTTCTCACTGGTCTCGATACACACAGACAAGGAAGGACATGAATTCGAATGGGTCAACACATCCATAATAGCACAAGCCAAACAGAGACATGCCAGAGAATTCCTGGAGGCCTGGGATTCCGCCCAGATCTCCATCAACAAACACATTGAACTGGATCTGATGTAGAAACCACTGAGAAACAAAATCAGAAGTAATACCAACCACCCCAGCAAACCGAGACATATATATAACAAGTGGGACAGAACACCGACTCAACAGTAGCGGTGCACTGACTATGTTACCTCACAGGGTGACGAAACATCTGCAATTAAACCCACTGGCTCGGCGAGCAAGTCTACATCGTAATCCACGACCAGAGCTACACAGCTCCTCTATAAATGATCTCGCTGTGAATGTACAAGGCATGATTAGTAAGTTTGTGATGATACACAATTAGTAGCCATCGTTGATAACGGGGATGGTTATCAGAAATTACAGAGGGATTTTGATCAGATGGGGAAGTGGGCTGAGGATTGGCAAATGCAGTTCAGTACAAATAAGTATGAGGTGCTGCACTTTGGAAAGTCAAACCAAGGTAGGACTTGTACAGTAAACTGTAAGGTCCTGAAGAGTACAAAGTGTGGAGCTGGATGAACACAGCAGGCCAGGCAGCATCTCAGGAGCACAAAAGCTGACATTTCGGGCCGAGACCCTTCATCAGAGAGGGTTTATCACAGATCCTGAAGAGTGTTGTCGAACAGAGGGACTGAGCAGTACAATTACGTAGCTCATTGAAAGTGGTGTCACAGGTAGACAGGGTGGTGAAGAAGTCATTTAGCATGCTGGCCTTCATTGTTCAAGGCATTGAGTATAGGAGTTGGGACATTATGTTACAGTTGTATAAGTCGTTGGTGAGGCCACGCTTGGAGTATTCTGGACAGTTTTGGTCACTCTATTATAGGAAAGACATAGTTAAACTGGAAAGTGTGCAAAGAAGATTTACAAGGATGTTGTCAGGACTTTAGGGAGAGGTTGACCAGGATAGGGTTTTATTCCCTGGAACAAAGGAGAATGAGGGGTGACCTTACTTAGGTGTATAAAATCATGAGGAGCATACATAGGATGAATGCATATAGTCTTTTTCCCATGGATGGGGAATTGAAAACAGGATGGCATAGGTTTAATGTGAGAGGAGGTAGATCTAAGAAGGTCTTGAGGGACAGCTTCTTCACGCAGAGAGTGGTGTGTATATGGAGTGAGCTGCCAGAGAATGTGGTTGAGGTAGATACAATAGCAATATTTACAACACGTTTGCATAGGTACGTGAATGGGAAGGATTTGGACCAAATGTGGGCAAGTGGAACTAGCTGAGAGGACACCATGGTCAGCGTGGACCAGTTTGGGTCGAAGGGCCTGTTACCGTGTTGTATTACTCTATGACTCTATAAAACTGCATTGACTGATTTTGAGCCCCCTGTCCTTTGAATCTTCTATTATTGTCCCTCTCAAAAAATAAACCTTGAACCCTTTAATCTTTGCAAATTTCTGCCTCATTTCCAGTTACCGTTTCCCCTTGAGTCTCTTTCCCAAATTCATGCTGATGTCTCCGGTGGCTCTCTGATTCCCTCCGAACAGGTTTCCAGACCCGGCATGATATGCAACCTCTCCTTCTCTGGGTCACAAATAGCCTCCTGTTGAGGCAGTAACAGTTGAAAATGTTTCCTCTCTGTCTGGTCTGCAGCCTTCTGACACATCTGACTTCGGCACCCTCCTCCAACACAAAAGCAAGTGCTATTGATGTGGGATCAGACAGGAAGCGAGTGAGTCAGGCAGGATCAGTTAAGAGTAAAACAGAGGAATGCATGGTTGAAGTATGACTCGTGCCTAGCTCACCATCCTTCAGTGCTTCTCCTGCTGCATGAACTATTGCTTCCTGTGATAATGGGAACTGCAGATGCTGGAGATTCCAAGATAATAAAATGTGAGGCTGGATGAACACAGCAGGCCAAGCAGCATCTCAGGAGCACAAAAGCTGACGTTTCGGGCCTAGACCGGATGAAGGGTCTAGGCCCGAAACGTCAGCTTTTGTGCTCCTGAGATGCTGCTTGGCCTGCTGTGTTCATCCAGCCTCACATTTTATTATATTGCTTCCTGTGTTGGCTTCCCATCTGTTCACTCAGTGTTGGAATTTTCAGTGAAGACTTCTCCCTCAGCTGTGTTACCTCTGGAATGATTTGTGATTTTTTTTCCCCCATTTTTCATTTGCATCATCTCAAACACAACACCAAAATTCCTTGATAACAAGCTGTAGAGCTGGATGAGCACAGCAGGCCAAGCAGCATCAGAGGAGCAGGAAAGCTGATACTTCGGGCCTAGAATCCTCTTCGGAAGTGGGGGAGGGGAAGGGGGTTTTGAAATAAATAGGGAGAGAGGGGGAGGCAGGTAGAAGATGGATAGAGGAGAGGGTAGGTGGAGAGGATTCAGACAGGTCAAAAAGTCAGGCATGGAGCCAGTAAAGGTGAGTGTAGTTGGGGAGTTAGGGAGAGGATAGTCAGTCCAGGGAGGACAGGCAGATCAAGGGGGCAGGACGAGGTTAGTAGGTAGGAGATGGGAATGGGGCTTCAGGTGGGAGGAGGGGATAGGTGGGAAGAAGGACAGGTTGGGGGGTGGGACAAGCTGGGCTGTTTTTGGGATGCAGTAGTGGGAGGGGAGATTTTGAAGCTTGTGAAGTCCACATTGATACCATTGTGCTGCAGGGTTCCCACTCACCTTTACTGGCTCCATCTCCGCATCTTTAATCTGTCTGTCTCCTCTCCACCTATCTTCTCCTCTGTCCATCTTTGATCCGCCTTCCCCTCTCTCCCTATTTATTTCAGAAACCCCTTCCCCTCCCTCATTTCTGAAGAAGGGTCTAGGCCCGAAATGTTGGCTTTCCTGCTCCTCTGATGCTGCTTGGCCTGCTGTGTTCATCCACCTGTACACCTTGTTATCTCAGATTCTCAAGCATCTGCAGTTCCTATTGTCTCTGAACCAAACTTCCTTTTTTAGCTTTACCCGTATACTCAGTCACTGAATTCTCTCGCCCCTCCCCTGACTCCAGCTGGACTATCTGTCCTTTAGCGTCTGGCACCTAGACACACCATTGTTCTGCCATTCTCACATTCTGATCACTTATTCTGAACCATCAACATGGTCCCAGCACTCCACTCCCCGCCCCCCGCCCCCCCAACATAAATGCTGCCCCCTCCATAATTCACATCAGCTCTGAGGAAGAGTCATCTGGACATAACGTTAAAACATAAGAACATAAAAACATGACATTTTATAAATTCCTACTTTAGAAATAAAACCAATCTGACTCCAGACCAAAACATAAATAGATTCTAAACAAGGCCTCACACCGAATATGCATTGTCTGACCTAAAACATCACCTCTTCTTTACACTGATAAAACCTTTAGTTCTCTCAGAACAGTGACTTGAAAGGAATTCAGAGATTTATTTATACATATTAATCAATTAAAACCTTCTAACTGATTAAAGATTTAACAGCGTCTTAGGTTTGTTTAATACATTATCGTCAATGATATGACCCTTTGATCTTTAACTTATAAATTCTGTGTCCAGTACAACTTCTCACTAACACCTGAAGGATAAGTAAGACTTCAAGAAACTTGTTGGACTGTAACCTGATGTTGTGTGATTTCTGACCTGGCCCACCCAGTTTAACACAGGCACCCTCCTCAGCATAAAAACCAGGGGCAGGAGTGCACCATCTGCCCTTTCAAACCCGTTCCGCCATTCAATAAGATCATGGCTGATCTTTGCATGGCCTCAGTTCCGTTTACCTACCCTCTCACCATAGCTCTTAATTCTCCTACTATTCAAAAAATTATCTATTTTAGCTTTAAAAACAACATTCAATGAAGAGCCCTCCACTACATCACTGGGCATGGAATTCCACCGATTCACAACCCTTCGGGCGAAGAAGCTCCTCCTTATTTTAGTCCTAAATCTGACCCCCCCCCTCCCCCCCTCCCCCCCCCCTCCCCAGATTTTGAGGCTAAGCTCCCTTATTCTAGTTCCACCCGCCACTGGAAACATCCTCCTTGCTTCTATCTCATGTATTCCCTTCATAATCTTATATGTTTCTATAAGATCCCCCCCTCATTATTCTAAATTCCAATGAAAATAATCCCAGCCTACTCAATCTCTTCTCTCCTCTCAATTCCGGAATCAATTTGGTGAACCCCCTCTGCACCATCTCCACTGCCAGTCCATCCTTTCTCAAGTAAGGAGACCAAAACTACACACAGTCTCCAGGTATGACCTCACCTGTGCCCGATACAGCTGCAGCATAATCTCCCTGCTTTTAAACTCAACCTCTTTAGCAACCAAGGACAACATTCCATTTGCCTTCTTTAATTACCTGTTGCACCTGCAAACCAACCTTCTGTGATTCATGCACGAGGACGCCCAGGTGCCTCTGCACAGCAGCATGCTGCAATTTTTCACTGTTCAAATAATAGTCTTTTTTACTGTTATCCCTGCTGAAATGGTGACTTCACATTTATCAACACTGAATTCCATCTGCCCCACCTTCATCCACTCACTTAAACTATCTATATCCCTCTGCAAACTTTCAGAGTCCCCTGCACACTTTGCTCTACCCCTCATCTTAGTGTCATGCACAAACTTTGACACACCGCATGTGGTCCCCAACCCAAAATGATCTATGTATGTTAGCTTGCTGTCTCTCTCCATGGAAGCTGCCTGACCCGCTGTGATTTCCAGTATTTTTTTGTTTTCAGCACAGATTCCTGCATCTGCAGTAATTTGTTCCTCCTCCAAAATTAACCCCTCACACTGATGGCAGGCAACTCTTCCTCACCACCATGTGACCTCTGCACTACCTGTAAACTGTTATGCAGCTGGTTTCATCTTCCAGTATTGACTCAGTAGAAACTTCAGTCCCAATAGAGACCTCCGGTTCAGTATTGGGAATGTTAAAGCCACTTGCCATCAGTCTCTATATCCATCTGCTGTTGAACCAAACTCAGCCTGCCTACGGTTCTTTCCTAAACCTCACCCATCTCCAGCTTCACCTCAGATCTGACAGTGATCTGGACTCACTCCGTTTACACTATACACGCACACAAACACGACACGACACAACATGACATGGACTCCAGTGATCTGGAACTGTCTTCCATCCTGTATGGACAAGGCTATTACAATGCTGTCCTGGGCCAGCAAGCCATCTTGCAGCTTGTGTGAATCTCAGTCTGTTCCATATTCTGCTGCCCATCAGCCTGAACCTGCTGACCTACATTGGCTTCAATCTGACACTGATGCTAAAATTAGAACAATTTTTTTTTCTGCTCAAACCCTTTGTGACCTCCAATTTCCCCATTTGTGTACCATTCTCAAACCCAGGAACCTCCACACCAGAATCCCTTCAGTTCTGACATCTTGCACGGTCCCTGTTTTAAGCACTCCCCCATTGGAGATTTGCCTTCAGCAGCTGAGACTGGAAACTCTTGAATTTCTTCCTCTTTGTCCTCTACCCCTCTCCTGCTCCAACACACTGTATTCAAACCAGCTATATAATTCAATGTGAATTAATGAACAGCATTTTTAGCATCTTCCACTGTGGGTCAATATGAATTTGATCTAATGAGGTTCCTGTGAAATACACTGGGATGATATACTTTCAAAGGTGCTTCATGTTACAAGTCATTGTTTAATTGACAGTGATCTGGACTCACTTTGTTTACAGTGCCTGCAGTGCAAACGGAGTGAGTCCAGATCGCACTCAGTGCCTGCAGTGTAACTGGAGTGAGTCCGGCTCACACTCAGTGCATGCTGTGCAAATGGAGAGCCCAGGTCACACTCGGTAGCCGTAGTCGGTATACTATGAATGCAGCCTGCTGCTGAGCATACTGTGCAGTGTAACTCAGCTGTTCTGTTGCTCTTTGCTTGAAGAATGTTTAGTTTCACTGTGGAACGGCTGTTCCTGTACAGTTATCGCTGTCCCATCGGTGCTGCTGAGTTGCAAACTGCTGGCTCAGGATTGAGGCATGAGAACTGCAACCCTGGAGATTGAATTAGCAGTTGGGTAGATTTACGGAGTTAATGCATCAGTTTCGAGCAGCATTGATTAAAGGGCAGCACTTTATAAATATCAGCTGGTGCTGAAGGGAAGGAGGAGGTGGGGGCAGGGCAGATTCTGCAGAGCCTGTGCTGTGTGTCGGAAGAAAGCAGACCGCACCCTACCTGCCTCGCTGGAAGTGAAGCCTAGTCCTGCTAATCTCACTTGCTGACATATCCAGCTTCAGGGACTTGGCTTGGGATGCTGTAAGGAGCTGCGTTTTGCTTTTGTCATGTGCAGAAGTACTCTGATAAGAGACTCGATTTCCTGTGAATGTTTGTATCTGGAAAGTTGTGTCTATTTTTCTGTACCCTGGTAACAAGCCAGGTCAAGTTGGTTTGCTTACGTTGGACTGACTGTCCAGCTTTGTTCCTGCAGACTCAGGATGGTGCAACGCCTTAATTTGAGGCGACAGTTCTCGAAGGTGAGTTTGCGAATCTTCTGTTACGTTCTTCCACCCCGGCTGTAACCTTTTAATCACTCATTTCAAACGGTACTTGTTCTCTCTGATTTGTTGAGTATTTCGCTCCCACCTGACTGAGTAGAAATGAGAAGAGGGACTTTGCAGTGAGTTCAAAAACTCCAGAAACAGCTGTAGTTCCCAGGGTGTGTGTCTTGACATGTTGATGGACTGAGTTCCGTCCATATCATGCAGTGAAAGAGTCAGTGGGTTTGTCTAAAATTACATCAGTGACCTTTTTGCTGTTGAAACTGATCTGTAGTGAGCTGCACGTAAGAAACAGAGCTGTATTCCCTCCCTCCTCCCTTCTCCACCTTCCTCCCCCTGCCCACCCCATCCCCTGCACCTCCTGTATCCCCCTCCCTCCCTTCTTTGAACCATATCTGTGTCAGTCTGCTGGGCATGTTCAGATGGTGAGAATAGTACTGGACGCATGTGCAGAGGGATCCAGCTCTGCTAATCTTATCCCAGCCCTTGGTTGTCCGATACTGGTGTCCCTTCATGATCCAGATCCAGATGTGGATGGAACAGCAGAAGGAGGATATTTGGTCTGTCAGGTTTGTGAAGCCTCAGCTGCCCTCATTACTCTGCTCTTTCCCAAAGTTCCTGCAAGTGTTTGTCCTAGCAGTATTTATCCAACTTGCTGCTTTGGAATCTAACCCGCTCCCTCCCCCTGCAAAACCTAACCACTCACTGGGAAAGAGATAATAGGAACTGCACATGCTGGACAATCCGAGATAACAAGGTGTACAGCTGGATGAACGGAGCAGGAAAGCTGATGTTTCGGGTCTGGACCCTTCATCAGAAATGATGAAGAGGTTTCTGAAATAAATAGGGCGAGAGGAGGAGACGCATCGAAGATGGATAGAGGAGAAGACAGGTGGAGAGGAGACAGACAAGTCAAAGAGGTGGGGATGGAGCCAGGAAAGGTGAGTGTAGGTGGGGAGGTAGGGAGGAGATAGGTCAGTCCAGGGAGGACGGACAGGTCAAGGGGGCGGGATAAGGTTAGTAGGTAGGAAATGGGAGTGTGACTTGAGGTGGGAGGAGGGGATAGGTGAGAGGAAGAACAGGTTAGGGAGGCGGGAACGAGCTGGGCTGGTTTTGGGATGCGGTTGGGGGAGGGGATTTTGAAACTTGTGAAATCCACATTGATATCATTGGGCTGCAGGGTTCCCAAGCAGAATATGAGTTGCTGTTCCTACAACCCTTTGGGGTGGCATCGTTGTGGCACTGCAGGAGGCCCAGGATGGACATGTCGTCTGAGGAATGGGAGGGGGAATTGAAATGGTTCACAACTGGGAGGTGCAGTTTGTTGCGAACTGAGCGTAGGTGTTCTGCAAAGCAGTCCCCAAGTCTCCGCTTGGTTTCCCCGATGTAGAGGAGGCCACAACGGGTACAGCGATGCAGAATGCCACATTAACAGATGTGCAGGTGAACAACTGCTTGATGGGAAAGTCTTCTTGGGGCCTGGGATGGTGGTGAGGGAGGAGGTGTGGGGGCAGGTGTAGCACATCTGCGGTTGCAAGGGAAAGTGTGGGGTGTGGTGGGGCTGGAGGGGAGTGTGGAGTGGACAAGGGAGTCACAGAGAGAGTGGTCCCTCCAGAAAGCAGACAAGGGTGGGGAGGGAAAAATGTCTTCGATGATGGGGTCGGATTGCAGAGGCGGAAATGTCGGAGAATGATGCGTTGGGTGCAGAGGTTGGTGGGATGGTACGTGAGGATGAGCGGGATTCTTTTCTGGTTGTTATTGCGGAGACGGGGTGTGAGGGATGAGTTGCAGGAAATGAGGGAGACATGGTTGAGGGCTTTCTCGACCACTGCGTTGGGGAGGTTGCGATCCTTGAAAAATGAGGACATTGGAGGTGTGTGGGAGTGGAACGCCTCATCCTGGGAGCAGATGCGGCGGAGGTGAAGGAATTGGGAATAGGGGATGGCATTTTTGCTGGAAGGTGGGTGCGAGGAGGGGTTTATTCTTAATAGAGGTAGAGATAGAGGAGCTCGTCCCGCCTCCCTTAACCTGTCCTTCCTCCCACTGATACCCCTCCTCCCACCTCAAGCTGCACCCCCATTTTCTACCTACTAACCTCATCCCATCCCCTTGGCCTGCCCGTACTCCCTGGACTGACCTACCTCCTCCCCACCTCACCACCTACACTCACCTTTTCTGGCTCCATCCCCACCTCTTTGACTTGTCTGTCTCCTCTCCACCCATCTTCTCCTCTTCGATGCGCCTCCTCCTCGTTCCCTATCTATTTCAGAACCCCCTTCCTCTCCCCCATCTCTGATGAAGGGTCTAGGCCTGAAACGTCAGCTTTCCTGCTCCTCTGATGCTGCTTCTACTCCCTGTTATCTCTCTCACTGGGAAAAGTGAGTTTATTCCGTTGTTGCTTCTTTTGTTATCCTCTTTAAATCTCTGTCCTCAGGTTATTGACCATTCAGTCTGTCCACGTAGCTGTAGTTTCTCACCCTTGAATTCTAATAAATCTCTGAAAATCTCTAATCTAGCCCCACCATAGGCCTCTGTTCATTGAGTGGTGCCTGATATTGAGCTCAGCACTCCAACTACAAAGTAGGTGTGAATGCTGTGGGCCACTGTGCTGCTAGCTATTGTTCACTTCACAATGCACTGCACTGCTCTAGCTACTCGAGTGATTGAATTCCAACCCCACACCCCCACCTCTCTCATACACAGACACTGTGCTGTTCACCCATTGTATCTGTGTTTGCTGTCCTACAATGGTTCCTGCAAAAAATATCCTTATTTCAAAAGTCTTGTGTTTGCGTTCAAATGATCTTGCCCTGCCTTGTGTCTCTTTCCTCCCCTACAGCAATTGTAACGGGAGGTTGAAGGAGTTAAGCTTTGGAGGAAGGATCTGGCTATAACTGCAGATTCCTTCAGCATTGATTTCTGTGCAGTCTGTCTGGTGTATTATTAACTGGGCTGGGCAGTGTGTACAGTTTGGGTACTTCCTTGTCCAGACATACAATAGAGGTATTCTGCTCCAGCTCAATAAATGCACAGTTGCTTCAGTCTCACTCCATTGACAGTGTTTGCTGTGTAAAGGCAGAGGCAGGCACGGATGTCTCCAGGAAAGGTAGCTCACCCCGTTTCAGGCTCTACGTAGACTGTTGCTTTACCAGATTGCAGACTGTAACCGTATCAGAACTGTGAGTGGTAAATGCATTATCTGAGGGACTCTCTCGAGCTCTTTGTGTTTTAGGTGGTGTGTTTGTGCTCTCTCTCTCCCTCAGATGACCTGAGACTTATGAACTGTTTGCACTGCCTTTTAACTTGCAGCTTTTTTAAAAAAACAATTCATGGGATGTGGGCTTTGCTGGCTGGGCTGGCATCGTTGCCCTTGGGGGTGAGCTGCCTTCTTGAATGGCTGCAGTCCATGTGCTGTAGGCTGAGCCACAGTGCCCTTAGGTAGGAAATTCCAGGATTTTGACCTAGTTACAGTGAAGGGATGGCGATATATTTCCAAGTCAGGATGGTGAGTGGCTTTGAGACCTGCTTTGCTCCTTTTAGACGGTCATTGTAGTCAGTTGGATGGTGCTGTCTGAGGAGCTTTGGTCAATAATTGCATTGCATCTTGTAGTTAGTGTACATACTTCTACTGAGAATCAGTGATAGGAGGAGTGGATGTTTGTGGAAGTGGTGCCAATCAAGTGGGCTGCTTTGTCCTGGATGGTGTTGAGCTTCTTGAGTGGTATTCAAATACGTGGGGAGTATTCCATCATACCCTGGCTTGTGCCTTATGGATGGACGACAAGCTTTGGGGAATCAGGAGGACAGTTACTTGCCGCAGTATTCCTAGCCTCTGACTGGCTCTTGTAGCCACTGTATTTGTATGGTGAGTCAATGGGGATTCAGTGATTGTAACACCATTGAATGTCAAAGAGTAATGGTTAGATCCTCTCTTATGTGGTGCCAATGTCACTTACTACTTGTCAGCCCAAACCTGAATATTGTCCATATCTTGTTGCATTTGAACACGGACTGCTTCAATACCTGAGGAGTTGCGAATGTTGCTGAACATTGTGCAATCACCAGTGAATGTCCCCACTTATGACTTTATTGATGGTGGGAAAGTCATCGATGAAGCAGCTGAAGATGCTTGGGCTGAGGACACCACCCTGAAGAACTCCAGCAGAGATGTCCTGGAGCTGAGATGACTGACCTCCAACAACCAAAACCATCTACCCATGTGTCAGATATGACCCCAACCAGCAGAGAGTTTATCCCATGATACCCATTGATTCCAGTTTTGCTAGGGCTCCTTGATGCTACACTTGGTTAAAGGTGGCCTTGATAGCGAGTTTTGAGAAGATTTGTAGCTTAGGTTGAGGTTCTGGATGTGAGTTTGCTCGCTGAGCTGGAAGGTTAGTTTTCAGATGTTTCGTCACCATTCTAGGTAACATCATCAGTGAGCCTCCGACGAAGCGCTGGTGTTATGTCCTGCTTTGTATTTATATGAATAATATCAATGAATAATATTATTATTATTATTATTAATAATAATATGAATGAATTATATAAATAGAAAGCGGGACATAACACCAGCGCTGCGTCGGAGGCTCACTGATGATGTTACCTAGAATGGTGACGAAACGTCTGAAAACTAACCTTCCAGCTCAGCGAGCAAACTCACATCCAGTGGCCTCGATATCAAGGGCTGTCACTCTCACCTCACCTCTGGAATTCAGCTCTTTTGCCTCGTGTTTGACCCAAGGCTGTAATGAGGCCAGGAGCTGAGTAGCCCTGGCAGAACCCAAACTGGGCATCACCTGAGCAGGTTATTTCTGAGCAGAAGCTACTTGATAGCACTGTTGATGACACCTTTCATCACTTTACTGATGATCGAGAGTAGACTGATGGTGGGGTATTTGAACGGGTTGGATTTAGTGGACAAGGCTTACCTGGGCAAGTTTCCACATTGTTGGGTAGACACCTCAGTTGTGACTGTACTTCAGCGTGATCTCTCCGCTGATGTGCTGGGCTCCCCCATCATTATGGATGGGGGTATTTGTGAAACCTCCTTCTCCAGTGAGTTGTTCAAATGTCTAACACCATGCATGATTGGTTGAAGAGCTTCGAGTGATCTGTGATCTTTACAGGGGCTTGTTTGCATTGCCTGTGAACATGTGTGAAATATGTGGTTGGACAGATGGTAACAACTTCCTGCTGTAAAAGCATGTTTTTTCCTCTTTGGCTGTTATGCGGAAGTATGCATTTTGAGTGCACTTATGTAAGACTCTGATCCTATCCTAACTTGCACTGAGTCTTGTTTACCCAATACCACTAGACTGTCTGACTCACTTGATCCCTGACATGACCATGCCTCAGTCTCAAATTTCTCTTCTACTTTTGAAAAGCCCTTCATGAATTCAACTCTCCGCATCTTTCTACCTCCTGCAATTCTGTCTAACTCACTGTGAGCCCTCCCGAGCATCCATTCCACTGTTAACAGCCGTACCTTCAGTTACCCATGTTCTAAGCTCTAGAATTCCCTCACTAAACTTCTCCACCTTTAGGTGCGAAATATTTTGAGCTGCTTTATTATGTTGTAGGCACTGTACAAATAAGAATTGCATTTGGCCCCCTCGTTTTAAGAGTCCTGTGTAATGAGCTTGACTCCTGTTAACCCCTGCTGTGCACAGGTTGCTCTTAGTCCTGTGTCATTACCATACCCTCCTGTGCCTTCTTTATTACATCAAAGTTGGTTAGTGTAAGGATTTGAGTTTCACGAAACCCTGAACTGCAACCTTGAGCCCAACCCAGTGAAGTTCGGTTTTCACTTAAGTGCAGCGGGAATGTCGTGGATCTGGGAAGGTTTGAGAAGGTTTATTCTTAACCCTGTTTCCCCATGAATCTCAATCAAAGTATCGAAATTCTTTCAGTATTGGTAAATGAAGAAACGGCAGGTGAATGTGGACATGGTTTAAAGTTCATCCAGGTCTTGTACCCACCGCATCCCAATCCCAACCCGCTCCTCATATGCACTGTGTAGACAGAAAGCTGGACCACCCTACTATAGTTTGGAAACAGGTGAGATTTTACATGAGCTTGTTCATTGAAACCACGGATTACCAACCCTCCTGCATGTCATACTGTGCCAACTGCACCCTCCTTTACTTATTGCCCATGTTTCTTCCCATTCACAATCCTTACTCCTACAGCATGTGCACAATCACCAGGAGTGCCACTTGCTCTTTTTTGTTTTACAAAGTTTGCCAAGGTGATTTTGAAAAAATGTCAGATTATAAATAAAGTGAAGCCTGACAAGGCCATGCCTTTGACAGGTGAGTCTGTAAGAGGTGTTTAAGTTACAAAATCGGATAGATTTAAAAAAAAACGACCTTGATATGTTGTGGTGAGGGGAGACGGAAACAAGGGTATGCGATGAAAAGCTAGAGCTGGCCTATTTAGGAGAAAAGTTGGTCACCACTTTGCTTCGTACAAAAGCTGGCAGAAATCTACGCTGTCTCGGAAAGCTGTCTCGCTGGTGATGGAGGGTGTGGGTGGGTTACAGATCTTGCCAAGTCTGAATTGCTATGGCAATGCAGGCCTTTACGTGTGTGTTGTAACACAGAGCTATGGACGGACGTGAGGGAAATTCCAGTTTCTTGACTCAGCAGGAATCTCTCCCACTTCCATCTTCTGTTTGGTCGTATTATGAGCACACCTTCCTTGACCATGTGGTCTTGGAGTGATGCTTGTATCTTGGAGCTTCCAGCTCAGGGACAGGGGCACTACCCACTGTGTGCCACAAGATCTTCAATGGAAGCTGTAGATAATGAGACATTAGGTCTTTCAAGCTTGTGATTGACTGATGTTTATTTGATAAGAGTTTCAAGGGATATGGGACAAAGATGTTAGGATCTAAATCTGCCATGATCTAATTAAGAAGATCGGACAGGCTTGCGGGGCTGAATGTCCACCACCTGATTGCATGTTCCACTGGTTTAAGGTTAGTATGGACTTGTGATTTTTATTTGGGAGCTCTGCTTCAAGTGCTTCAGTTTCACACTGACTGAGGTAGCTTCAGGAGATGTAGGCCAGGTCCCTGAATTGAGACTCTGCTGTGTATTGGACTCTCGCCTGCAGACCCAGCCTGTTTCTCCACCCAGAAAAACCTCTGATTAAAACTGAGATTGCTGGAAAATCTCAGCAGGCCTGGCAGCATTTCTCAGCAATGGAGACAAATCAGTTAACATTTCAGGCCCAGAGGGAACACAGCAAAGGTTTACCAGACTTAGATGGCAAGATTGAGGAGAGGTTGAATCAGTTGAGGAGGTGACCAGAGATGGGAACTGAGTAAGTAGGGCTTTTCGGTGCTTATGTTGGGCAGACAGAAAGGAAATGGCTGGTGCGATGCTCTGCTGTTTAAAGCGAATGTTAATATTAGGACCGCTTGAATCAGTTAGGATTATATTCGTTGGAGTTCAGGAAGGATCTCACAGAAACAATAAAAATTCTGCTGGGACTAGACAGCATGTAAGGGTGATCCTGGTGGCAGAGGAGGTCCAGAAGCACGGGTCACAACCCAAGGGCAAGGGGCCTAAGGGCATTATGACTGAGGTAAGGAGAAATTTCTTGATCCAGAGAGTGGTGGGCCAATGGAATTTGCTAACACAGAAAGCAGTTGAGGCCAAAAAATTGTATGATTTCCGGAATCAGTTGGATATAGCACTTGGGGCTAAAGGGAGCAAGGGATATTGTGGGGGCGAGGGACGGAATGAAGAACAGGCTGTTGAGTTAGGTCATCAGGTGTGATCATGTTGAATAGCAGGGCAGGCTGAATGGCATACTCCTGTTTATTGTGTTTCTATGTTTCTACTGACTAGAACAGCAGTGAGTTTAATGGAACAGGCGCATCTGAACCCTAAGTTGGGTTCACAATGGGGCATCCTGACATTGCCCCCTTCAGAATAAAGACCATTGCTCCCAAGATGAGACTTTTCAATTAGACTCCAGTCTGTAACTCACTCCCAGGTACCTGTTATTATTCTACGCAAAAACTCCCCAAAACCTCTCAATTAGATTCCAGTCCGAAATTCATACCCGAATATCTGTTATTCGATATATAAACCACCCCCACCCCAACCCTGAGCCCCTTGATTAGGTTCTAGTCTGTAACTTGCTCCTGCGTATATGTTATTCTATATATTAACTGCCCACAGACCTGGACTGCATGAGATGACATTACAATGGGTGACTCAATGAGCAGGGCTGCCTTGTAAGTGGTGTGTGCTAGAGCTGAGGCTGCTGTTTCTGTGGAAGGTACTGTTTCATTCATTTTGTGCAGTGTTATCGAGCTGTTTGAGAAGAGTTGATGTGAATCAGCAGCTGGCCTTTTAAGACCTGTTTCTGGCATACGCGCTGCAGATGTCCAGCTGCTCGATTCATACTTCAGCCATGAAGGTTCATAATGAACAACAGTTTCCTGCTGAATGACCCTTTGTCAAGAATGCTCCTACTCTCCTCCACAGTGGTCCTCTACTGTTATTTGAGCAAAGTTAATCTTATTCTGTTTTAGAGTGAACACTACAGTGTTAATCTCACTGCCCAGGCCCCCTCCCTCAAAATCCCACTTTTTCCTTTACCTGCTCCTGCAACATTAATGTTGATGCTCTGTGATACTTCGGAACACAGCAGGGATCACAGGATTTAAGTAAATCACATAGGTCTGAGAGGGAGGTGGGTATAGAGGGAAACAGGCTGTGTGGGGAAGGTTACTTAGAGTGCGAGGAGATGTGTAGATTGCAAGCAGCAATGTTAGTGGTCTGTTTGCTGGCTGTACTTCACTAAAATAGACCAGCTCTGTCTTTATCTACCCATCAGGAAAATATGTTCCCTTCTGAGGCCAGTTACCACGTCTCAGTGAGAAATGAGCTGGAACTTTCAGCTTGGGTTTCAGTCAGGTTTTGCTGGAACTCTGGAGGATGCTGGGGATTGATTGACTATCAGAATGCAGCAGGCAGTTTGACAGTGTTTAGACAGTGTGTAGGTTCACTTTCTGTCTCCATTTCAAAAAATGTAGTAATGCCCTCATCGTCCTGTGATGCTCACTGGCTATAAAACAGAACAATTCACTGACTTGTGTCTGTGGGATGGTCACAAGCAATGCCAGGTTTCGGCCCGGTGATTGGGTAACTCTGAACTGCACTGTCCCAGTGATGGAGTGACCCCTCCCTCACTGTGCGGACCCCTCTCTCACTGCACATGCCCCCTCCCTTGCCACCTGTACCACTCAGTTTGCAACCCCATACAGAGCCATGTTTGAACTGGAGATGAGTTTCTGACCCCCATGTCTGTGGAATCATGCCGGAACCTCCACCGCACCGCGCCCCCCCCCCCCCCCCCCCCTCCACAACCCTGTGTAATGTCAGCATTACTAACTCCATCAACTCAACTCCTGCTTCAGTTCCTCTGCCCCATTCCATCATCCATCTCTGTTCTCTCCACTCCTGATCAGCTGCCGGTCCTCCACACTTTTCCATGAGCGTCATCTACAGCTTTCTTGCCCACATAATACCAGTGACCAGAGTTCATCTGTCTGGCCTGTGCTTGCCAACATATGCTGGCTCCCCGTAAAACAAAACTTAATTTTAATGTCAATACATATGCAACAGGTCAGACAGCATCCGAGGAGCAGGAAAGTCAAAGTTTCAGGCCAAAACCCTTGGTCAGGACTAGGGAGCGGGGAGGGAGGGTGGTTGGACTGGGGGGAGGGTAAGTGAGATGGAGATATGTGGATGTGAGTAGGGGGTTATTGTGATTTTTCAGTGGAAAGAGTGAAGCAGATATGTGAGACAGAAGATAGACAGGTTGGGGGAGGAGAGATTTTGAAGGTGCTGAAGTCAATGTTCTGGCCGTTGGGCTGTAAGCTCCCATGGTCGAATATGAGGCATTTTTCCTTCAATTTATGTTCAGCCTGACTCTGACAGTGGAGGAGGCCAAGAATGGACATGTCACCATGGGAGTGGGAGGGGCAGTTAAAGTGGATGGCAGTTGGAAGGTTGGGTTGGTTTGTGCGTGATTCAAGCTTCCAGCATCTGCAGTCCTTATTGTCTTCTCCACAATTTTAATATTCCTATCCCTGTTTTCAAATTCGTTCACATCTCTACCAATTCTCCTCCAGCCCCATATCTGCCTGTGAACACTGCATGCCTCGGATTCTGGTCTCTCCCAATTTTAATTGTGTTACCAGTGGCCACTGGTGTCTTCAGTTGCCTGCGGCCCAATTCTGGAAGTCTTTCCCGAAAGCTCTGACCCTTTGTCTTCTATTAGAAAACTACCTCAGTGACCAGGCGTTTGGACTTTGGTGGCTAATGTTCACCCCCTCAGTTTGAGTTATAAAATTCTGGTGAGTCAGTGCTATTTTATTTGATTTGCTTAACTGTAATTGACCCCTCTCAGTTGCACATCATTATCTGGCGAATGTTCGATGGTCTTTTTATTTAGGATATTGACTCAATGTGATGATTTACCTTCATTGTCTGCTTGCGAGTAACACAGCAATGATTTCAGGAATTGCAGATGATTGAGTGGTGTTTCGTTGCCTCACTTCCTTGTCCTTTCCAAGGCGTCATGACTGAGAGCAAGAGTATCTGATTTCCTTTCAAGATTGGGCTTGCTTCCATTCAATTGCTCAGAGTTAAAAAATGCAAGCTGCAGGTTTGCTCTTACCTAGAGCAGTGTGACTAAATCTGTTGGCTCACTAAATGAGTGATGCTGGTAGAGAGAGAGATGTTAGAGAACGGGCATGCTTTCCCCACCAAGGATTGGAAACGGTAATTCCCCACTGCCCCCAACCCTGCCACATTTACATGGAGTGTACAACAGTGTCTGCGGGACACTGTCGCAGTGAGCCCAGAGTCTCATGTGTTTACAGGACTCTGTTGCAGTGAGCCCAGTGTCTGGTGTGTCTACAGGACACTGTCACAGTGGCACAGAAAGGTAGAAATAAGAAGCAGAGGGAGGCCATTCAGCCCCTTGAACCTGTTCTGCCATTCAGTATGATCATAGCTAATTGTCTATTTCAATGTTATATTCCTGCTTTCTCCCCATACTCCCTGATGACTTTAATACCTAAAATTGTATCGATCTGTTTCTTGAATGTACTCAGTGACTTGGCCTCCACAACTGTGTATGGGAGAAAATTGGACAGGTTCACGACCCTTTATGTTTCAACCAGAGCCCTTCTCATCCTCCCAAGCTCTAGAGAATGCATGCCCAGTTGAACCAACCTTTCCTTATGTGACAGTCATGCCATCACTGGTATCAGCCTAGTGAACCTCTTCTGCACTCACTCGATATATCCTTTCAAGTATATCCTTTCTTAGGTGGGAAGACCAAAACTGCACACAGCATTCCAGGTAGGGTCTACCAAGGCATTCCTACTTCTGAACTCAAATCCACTTGCAACGAAGGCCAATATACTAATTGCTTTCATAATTACTGTTTACTTTCATTGACTAATGAGTGAAGACACCAAGGTCCCTTTGTATTCCACTCTTCCAAATCTATCACCATTTAAATAATACTCAACCCGTCTGGTTTTCACACTGAAGTGTAAAACTCCACATATAGCCACATTGTGCTGTCCCTGCCATGTGTTTGCCCACTCACTCAATTTGTTTAAATCACCTTGAAGACTGCTTGCATTCTGCCCACAATTCACAGTCCCACCTTAGTCTTGTGTTGTCAGCAAATGTGGAAATGTTGTATTTATTTCCAAAATGTGTATATAATAAAGCTGGGGCTCAAGCACTGACCTGTGCAGTAGCCCATTAGTCTATGCCTGCCTCTTAGAAAAAATGACATATATATTCCCACCCTCTTTCCTGTCCATCAAACAATTTTCAGTCCATACCAATGTATTATCCCCTGTGCTTTATGTTTTCCCGCTGACTTATAGAGGAAACTTACCAAAAGTCTTTTTAAAACCCAGAAGTACTGATCCCAGACTCTGGTGTGTGTGCTGGGTGACTGCTGTGATTTCAAGCACAGTTTTTATTGGACAATTTATTTTGTTGTGTCACTTTTGTGTCCACCTGCAGTGAGAATGCTGATATGAAACTGTATGATTCCAGTCATGGCCTCCTCAGTCCATTCTCTGTCCTGCATGTCTGCCCAGTTTCAGTGCGTGTCCTGCTTTTGTTTGCTCTGCCACTGTCTGTCTTGTTTTGTGCCATATCACACTGTGTGCAGATTGTTCAGCCAGTTCTCAGCTGAGCCTGAGCTGATAATGTTTACTTGGCTCGGGTTCTGGGTGACATCATTTAGCTTTAGGCTGGTGTTTAAGGGAGTTTCACAGTTTCAGATTAGCGTGTGGCTCACACGATTTCGTTTTGGGGCAGTCGTGTCGCTCACACAATTTTGTTTTGGGGCAGTCGTGTGGCTGTGTGAAAGAACAGCAGTTTAGAGTTGAGAAAGAAGAAGACAGGGTCCTTGGGGGGACAATGTACTGGAAAAAACGTCAGCAGCAAAGGTATAACAAGGTGAGAGTGAAACAGAACAGCTGCAGGAAGCCTGCTTCCTCGCTGGTGAGTTTGCTATCATTTGTTTAACTTCTTAGCAATCTGTTTGTACTTTCTGAATGACCCATTTGTGTTTGTAAAAGCAATCTCTCATGGCCCTTATCTCCCACCCACGCAGATTTACTGCCAGCTTTCTTGTAATCCAGGATATTGAAACATCTGTTCTCCTGTAGTCTGTGTATGGAGGGGAGCTATGGACAATGGACAATGGTCAGAACCAGGGAATCTCATTGATTTCCCCCCGCTTTGTTGTCCAGGGATCACTGGACAGTGATCAGGAGCCGAAATCCTGGCTGATTTCCTCTCTGGCTCTCGCTCTTTCTTTCCAACCTGTTCAGGAGTAGGAGCCCTGGCTGATTTCCACCCCATCCCCACTGCCTAGTCTAACCCAGGGAATCACTGGACAGTGATCAGGAGCAGATACTTTGGCTGAGATATTGGGAACTGCAGATGCTGGAGCTGACTTGCTTCCTCTGAAACTTCTAGCCCTGTGGGTGCTGAGATCTACTGACTGGACCCTGCTAGAGCTGCATTCAGTATTTCCAGCAATGTGAGATAACAAGGTGTGGAGCTGGATGAACACAGCAGGACAAGCAGCATCAGAAGTGCAGGAAAGCTGACATTTTGGGCCTAGACTGATCTCAGCCGGAAACGTCAGCCTTCCTGCTCCTCTGCTGCTTGGCCTGCTGTGTTCATCCAGCTCCATACCTTGTTATCTCAGATTCTCCCGCATCTGCAGTTCCTACTATGTCTTTCCAGCAATGTGTTGGGTGACAGTTATTGGTGTTCAGAACCTTTGTCAGCTCCACAAGGTTGCTTCCCCAGAATTATTAGCCTCTTTTCCACAAATACTGACTGACCCTGCACATTCTCTAGGTTTAATTTGACCAACACTTCTTTATGTGAGCTGAAACTGAGCTGCTCTCTGCTTTAACTAAGTTTGCCCTGAGGGTTAAATGACTCTTTGCTTTGTGCCTGTTATCTCTGCCAAATCAGTATTTTGTGATCACTTGGTTTCTATTAGCAGCAAGCCCATTAGCTGCTGCTTCAGTGCAGCAACTGACTGCATATGAGGTGATCGAAACTAGTCCAGGAAGTGTCTTTACTTTTGTGGCAAGTCCCATTCCTTTCAAGTGAATAATATTAATAATTAGACCAGGAGGAAGAACGCTAACAGCAACACATAGATACTGGGGGTGGGTATGCTGTTTGGAAATGTATTCGCATATACACACAGTGATCAGAGATGGATATGCCGTGTGGACATCTTATTATCATACACGTACTGGCTCCAGGGGTGGGTACATGCTAACTCCGCCTCTGCCTCCACAACAGCAACCAGACCTGCTGAGTTTCACCTGCATTCTCAGATTTATTTCAGATTTCTAGCATCTGCAATATTTTGCTTTTACTTGGCCTATTCTTTTTTTGTTAATATCTACCTCTCCTTTGGATTAAAAAAAATTTCACTCACTGCCTTCTGATCTACTGTCTTCCCTAAATTAAGCAGCTTTGAAACCAATGCAGACCCAATAGTCACTTGGAGTCATAGAAATATACAGCACAGAAACAGACTCTTCGGTCTAACTTGTCCATGCCGACCATCACAGATGTCCTATATAAATCTAGCCCCATTTGCCAGCATTTGACCCATATCCCTCTAAACCCTTCCTCTTCGTATACCCATTCAGATGCCGTTTAAATGTGGTAATTGTCCCAGCCTCTTCCACTTGCTGTGGCACCTCATCCCATACACACACTACCCTGTGAAACAGTTCCCTTTTAAATATTTCTCCTCTTACCTTAAACCTATAACCTCTAGTTTTGGACTCCCCTACCCGAGGGAAGAAAAACCTTGCCTATTTACCCTATCCATGCCCCTCGTTTTATAAACCTCTAAGGTCACCCCTCAGCCTCTGAAGCTCCAGAGAAAAAAAGCCCCAGCATTTTCAGGCTTTCCTGAAAGCTCACATCCTCATAAATCTTTTCTGAATGCTTTCAAGTTTCACTTCATCCTTCCTGTAGCAGGGAGATCAGAATTACATGCAGTTTTCCAAAAATGGCCTAACCAATGCCCTGTAGAGCTGCAACCTGACCCTCCAACTCCTATACTCAATCCACTGACCAATAAAGGCAAGCATACCTGACACCACCTTCACTATCCTATCTACCTGAGATTCCACTTCCAAGGAACTATGAACCTGCACTCCATAAGTTCTCTTTGTTCTGCAACTCTCCCCAGGACTTTACAATTAAGTGTACAGGCCCTGCCCTGATTTGCCTTTCCAAAATGCAACACCTCACATTTATCTAAATTAAACTCCAACTGCTGCTCCTCAACCCAATTGGCCCATCTGAGCAAGTTCCCATTGTACTCTGAGGTAACCTTCTTCACTGTCCACTACACCTGCAATTTTAGTGACATCTGCAAACTTACTAACATTTCCTATAAGACCCCAGGATGAGTACGTGTCAGTCTGCCCCAAGGCCCAACAATTCACTCAGTACTACTTCTTTGGTTGAGATTTTCCTGTTTTTCCCTCCCTTCTATTCACTGATTTGTAGCTATTTCTGGGATGTTACTTGCCTGTAGTACAGTGAAAATACCTGTTTAATCGTTTGGGATCTCATTTTCTATTATTAATTCTCTAATCTCACTTCCTACAGGACTGTTATTAATTATGCTTTTCAAATACTTACGGAAACTCTTAATACCTGTTCTCATATTTCTGGCTTATTTTCTCTGGTGTTCTAATTTTTCTTTCCATTTTAACTTTCAGATTTTGCTTTTTACATTCTGTCCAATCTTTTGATGTGCCACCTGTCTTTGCACTGTTAAATGCTTTGTATTTAAGTTTGATGCTTTCATAACTTTTCTAGTTAACCACAGATGATGGGTCTGTCCCTAGGAATATCATTTTCTTGTTGGAGTTCATCTCTCCTTTGTAATCTAGTATACCTCTTAAGTGCCTGCCACTGCATCTCTATTGACCTATCCTTGAGCTTAGTTTGCAAATGCACTTTATCTCGCTATATTTTCAAACCCTCATAACCACCTTTGTTTAAATTGAAAAATGTGCATTCCTTTTCTACTGTATTTTTTGCAACTCAAATATTTCTGGGCACTTGAACTGTTTGACCTGTACATGTTTCCCAGGATGTGGCTAGCATTTACGAGTCATCCCTAGTTGCCCTGGCACTCCCTTTTGAGCAGTTTAATCTGACTGAGTGCCTTGCTTGGCCCAGTCAGGGAGCAGTTATGAATCGAGCACATTGAGGTGTACTGGAGTCCCAAACAACCCCACATTGGTTAAGGACAACAGCTTTCCATCCTTACAAGATATGTCAAACTGGTTCATCATGCAGTTCCCAGTTTTTGATTTTCACATTCTGTACACTCTGTTCAAAATCTGAGGTAGGTGAGAAATGTACTCCCTGTGCGGCTTCTGGACGATTCCCCCAGTGACCCACATAAGCCTGTTCAGAAACATGTGGTATAAATGATAACATCATCACTGGAGCTAATAGTGTCTAGTTGCTCAAACTCTCTAAACACCTTGGGCTGGTGCCTCTGAGTGTAGAGGATCTGTGGAATTCAGCTGTCCAGGCTGGGTCATTAAATATATTCAAGGCTTTGAGATGGACGAGTGGTTTTAATCAGTGAGGGAATTGAGGGCTGTGGGGAATAGGCAGGAAAGTGGAATTGTGGATGATCAGAACAATGCGTGATCTCACTAAATGATGGAGCAGACTCGATGGGTTTGTTAAATGAGCATCATTACGTAGTGCCAATCTCCCACTTTTCCCCCATACTCTTGCACGTTATTTTTATCCACATATTCACCCAATAATCTCTTAAATACCTCAATAGAACCTACCTCTATCACTCTTCCAGGTAGTGCAATCCCCACCCTCCACTACTCACTGTGTGAAAAACAGTTTCCCTCATGTCACCCTCACTTCTTGTTCTTCCTTTTACAAGCAGGAACAGTTTCTGCCTGTCTGCTGTACCCAGCCCCCTCATGATTTAAAATTTTTTTATCATATCTCCTGTTTGCCATCTTCTCTCCAGGGAGAGCAGGCGTAACATCTTCAATCTATGCTCATCACTGAAGTTTCTCATTCCCAGGAACCATTCTAATGAACATCATCTTCACTCCTTCCAATGTCATTCCTATCATGTAGCAGCCAGAACTGTACACAGTACTGTAGAGGTCTGGCACGTTGCCTTCTACATGACAAAATAAACTTAAATATAAGATAATGATCAATGGATCAAAGAATATGTTGCTAGTGAGAATGGTGCAGGTGGAGTGGGTGAATCAGATGTAGATAATATATATTTAAGGAGAGATTTGATGCATGCACTGGAGAGAAGGTACATGGGACATAATAAAAAAAAATGAGAAGAAGAGGAGGCATGAATGGAATATAAATTCCGGCACAGATAGACCAGTGAACTAGTTGCTTTAGATACCATGTGATTCACACACACAAAATTATTGAGAACTTACTAATGAATGACTTGCATTTATCTGACTTCTCCTTACCATCTCGTATGTTAAGGCGCCTACCAGCCGATGAAGCACTTTTGAAATGTAGTCACTATTGTAGGAAAACAGCATGGAAACAGGCCATTTGTTAACCAGTTCAACCTGGCATGTGGGCTTCACTGAGATGAAGTTTGGGAGAAACCTCTCTGTTATCTGTGGGGAGCTGTTGGTGTAACAGTAATGTTACTGGATGAGTAATTCAAGCTAAATTCAATGAATCAATCTGGAATTGAACCCTGCTGTCTGTAATCGGGATCACAAAAGCATCAATGACTGTTGTAAAATCCCATCAGGTTCACGAATGCCCTGTAGGGAAGGAAGTCTGCTAACCTTACCTGATCTGGCCTGCATATGAATCCAGACCAACAGTGATGGTGTGAACTCAGAAATGCCCTCTGAATGACATAAAAATGTGGGCATTAGGAGCAGGAGCAGGCAATTCAGCCCTTTGAGTCTGTTCCACTATTGAACATGATCTTGGCTGATCTTATCCTGATCTCAACTCCACTTTCCTGCCTGCTCCCCACAGCCCTTTATCCTGTTTTACATCAGAAACCTATCTATTTCTTTCTGGAATCTGTGGATTCTGCCTCCGCTGCACTCCTGGGGCAGTGAGTTCCACAGATTCACAACCCTCTGATAGAAGCAGTTTCTCCTCCTCCTACTTTTTGAAACTACCTCCTGCCACTCTTCCTCTTGTTTGAGACTGTCCCACAAGGGGGATCATTTATTCAATGTCCACCTTCACCAATTCCCTTTAGCGTTTTATACACCTCAATCAGATCCCCCCGTTCATTCTTCTGAGCTCCAGCGAGTACACGCCAAAGGTACTCGATCGTTCCATGTACAACAGCCCTTTCATCCCTGGAATCAACCTGGTGAACCTCCTCTGAATTTGCCCCAGTACATGCATCTTCAAGGAAGGAGACCAAAAATGGTCACAATATTCCAGGAGATGTGGTCTCACCCATGCCTCATATCATTGTAATGACACTTCTTTACTATTATAATCTGATCCTTTTGCAATAAGGCAGCACGGTGACTCAGTGATTAACACTGCTGCCTCACAGCACCAGGGACCCGGGTTCAATTCCACCCTTGGGCAACTGTCTGTGTGGAGTTTGCACGTTTTCCCCGTGTCTGCATGGGTTTCCTCTGGGTATCCTCCCATAGTCCAAAGATGTGCAGGTTAAGTGGATTGGCCATGCTAAATTGCCCCATAGCGTTCAGGGTCGTGTGGGCCTTTTGGATGAGCCATGGGAAATGTAGGGTTACAGGAATAGGGTGGGTCTGGATGGGATGCTTTTTGGAGAGACCTTGTGAACTCAATGGGCTGAATAGCCTGCTTTAGGGATTCTGTGACTCTGTAAGTGCCAAGATTCCATTTGTCTGAATTGGTTGAACAAGCCACTTCAGTATATCCTACTACATTGTAGAACAGTACAGCACAAAAACAGGCCTTTCAGCCCACAGTACTGTGCCGAAATTTGATGCCAGACTGAACTAATCCCTTGGTCCATATCCCTCTATTCCTTGCATATTTACGTGTTTACCTAAAAGTCCCTAAAATGCCCCTATTGTATCTGCCTCCACCATCAACTCCTGGCAGCTTAGAACATAGAACATAGAACAGTACAGCACAGAACAGGCCCTTCAGCCCACAATGTTGTGCCGACCCTTGATCCTCATGTATGCACCCTCAAATTTCTGTGACCATATACATGTCCAGCAGTCTCTTAAATGACCCCAGTGACCTTGCTTCCACAACTGCTGCTGGCAACGCATTCCATGCTCTCACAACTCTCTGCGTAAAGAACCTGCCTCTGACATCCCCTCTATACTTTCCACCAACCAGCTTAAAACTATGACCCCTCGTGCTAGCCATTTCTGTCCTGGGCTTGTTCCAGAATCCTACCACTCTGTAAATAAAACACTAAATAAAAACACTTGCCCCTCAAGTCTCCTATGAACTTTTCCCCCTCTCTCACCTTAAATGTATCCCCCCTGATATGAGACATTTCAAGTCTCGGTGGGGAAAAAGATTCTGACAGTCAACCCTATCTATGTCTCTCATAATTTTATAGACTTCTGTCAAGCCTCCGTTCAGCCTTGCTGCTCCAGAGAAAACACCCTGAGGTTTTGTAGCCTGTCTTATTGTGGGTGCATATCCACTAGAATGTGGTTATTTCTCACTTTGTGCCTGAAATGGAGTGCTTGCCCGTTTTGTGTGGCGCTTTGGCAGGAGCTGGTACTGACCCTGGGATTGTGTCTTTGCAGATTGAGCGGCTGGAGCTGAACAGCTTGGCCCCGTCAAGTGTGATAGCCTCAGGCTCTGATGGCGGGGTCAGCACGGAGAGCGTGGACAGCGGCCTGGACCCACAGAGGACTAGGGCAGCCATTGCCCAGCTCCAGCAGAAGGTACTCCGGCTGACCGAGCAGCTGAAAGTGGAGCAGACGGTGCGCGATGACAATGTGGCTGAGTACCTGAAACTGGTGGGCAGCGCAGACCGCCAGCAGGGCAGCCGTATCAAGCACGCCTTCGAGAAGAAGAACCAGAAGTCAGCCCAGGCCATCCTACAGCTGCAGCGCAAGCTGGAACACTACCACCACAAGCTGCGGGAGGTCGAGCACAACGGCATTCCCCGGCAGCCCAAGGACGTGCTGCGGGATGTGCAGCAGGGCCTGAGAGACGTGGGTGCCAAGGTGACAGGCTTCAGCGAGGGGGTGGTAGGCAGCATGAGGGGTGGCCTGTCCAGCTTCTCCCAGGCCACTCACACAGCTGCGTCACTCCTGCGGAACCGGTTCGGCAGCGCAGACAATATCCCAGGCCTGAAGGAGCCACTGGACGAAGGACAGGCCGAGGAGTGCCTCAAGGCCCTGGGCATCTGCGGCCAGCTGCAGTTTGGCTCGCGGTACGGCAGCGAGGAGGAGTGCTCCAGCGGCACCTCAGGCTCGGGGGCCAACAGCACGTCCGGGGTCCCCCTGGAGCCATCCACCTCGAAAACCAACACCCTGGAGCTGCCCGGTTCCGGGTTTGAGGGAATCTTGCAGGAGTTTAACCAGGTGAAGGAGAACCAGGCTCGACTGGAGGAGTCGTTTGACAGGCTGAAATCTCACTACCAGAGGGATTATACCCTTATGCTGCAAACACTACAGGAAGAACGATACAGGTACAGTCTGCGGCTGCAGGCACGCCAGCAACTCGCCACCGCTTAGTGTGAGGCATGTTTACTCTGCAAAAGATTTGTATTTCATTCCCTGTCTGCTGTGTCTGCCTCCTGTGTACCTCTGTCTCTGTGTGCCTTGTGTGAGGTAATGCCTGGCCAGTTAGCTTGACATCAACTAGTCACCGAGATCTGCAGCACAGAAAAAGGTCCTTTAGCCCATAATGTCCACACTGATGGAACACAAGATCGACCTATATTAAATCCATTCTCCAGCACTCGGCACTCAGCCCACAGCCCTGTATGCTTCGGTATCCCAAGTACACATCTAAATACTTGTTCAATTAGATTAGGGTTTCTGTCTCTACGACCTTCACAGGCAGTGAGCCCCAAATTCCTAACCAACCACGTGAAAACATGTTTCCTCACATGTCCTTGGTCCTTACAGCTCGTTGATGTCCTCAGATCATTGATCCCTCCACCAGGGGAACATGTTTGTCCTGTGTACGCCCACATCAATTTATACATCTCCATCACGTCCCATCTCAATCTCCCAATGGAAAGTAACCGCAGCCCTTCTTATCTCTCATCATAACTGAAGATCTCCAACCCAGGCAGTATCCTGGTAAATCACTGTACCCTCTCCAGTGACCCAGACTGTGAGTGTGAGAGAGAAATGTGAGAGATTGTACCCTCCGACTGAGACACACACGCACGCACACGCCGGACCCCCAGACGTAGAAATGACGTATCCACGAACTGAGAGAGAGAGAGAGACGGTGTCCCCAGACTGTGTGTGAGAGAGAGACGGTGTCCCCAGACTGTGTGTGTGTGTGTGTGTGTGTGTGTGTGTGTGTGTGTGTGTGTGTGTGTGTGTGTGTGTGTGTGTGTGTGTGTGTGTGAGAGAGAGAGAGAGAGAGACAGTGCCCCC
Organism: Stegostoma tigrinum; assembly: GCF_030684315.1. Classification (NCBI taxonomy): domain Eukaryota; kingdom Metazoa; phylum Chordata; class Chondrichthyes; order Orectolobiformes; family Stegostomatidae; genus Stegostoma; species Stegostoma tigrinum. The sequence continues at coordinate 67,765,402 of NC_081364.1, read as the reverse complement.
AGACTGTGTGTGAGAGAGAGAGACGGTGTCCCCAGACTGTGTGCGAGAGATAGAGAGAGACGGTGCCCCCAGACTGTGTGTGCGAGAGATAGAGAGAGACGGTGCCCCCAGACTGTGTGTGCGAGAGAGAGAGAGACAGTGCCCCCAGACTGTGTGTGAGAGAGAGAGACGGTGTCCCCAGACTGTGTGCGAGAGATAGAGAGAGACGGTGTCCCCAGACTGTGTGTGAGAGAGAGAGAGTCTGGGGGCACTGTCTCTCCCTCTGTCTTGCACACACAGTCGTGGGGCACCGCCTCTCTCGCGCTCTCTCGCGCTCTCTCGCGCTCTCTCGCGCTCTCTCGCGCTCTCTCGCGCTCTCTCGCGCTCTCTCGCACACAGTCTGGGGGCACCGTCACTCTCTCTGTGTGCGAGAGAGAGAGAGATGGTGCCCCCAGACTGCGTGAGTGCGAGAGACAGTGCCCCCAGACTGTGTGAGAGAGAGACTAACGGTGCCCCCAGATTGTGTGAGAGAAACAGACGGTGCCCCCAGACTGTGTGTGCGAGAGGCGGTGCCCCCAGACTGTGTGTGTGCGAGAGGCGGTGCCCCCAGACTGTGTGTGTGCGAGAGGCGGTGCCCCCAGACTGTGTGTGTGCGAGAGGCGGTGCCCCCAGACTGTGTGTGTGCGAGAGGCGGTGCCCCCAGACTGTGTGTGTGCGAGAGGCGGTGCCCCCAGACTGTGTGTGTGCGAGAGGCGGTGCCCCCTGACTGTATGTGCGAGAGAGAGACAGAGGCGGTGCCCCCAGACTGTGTGTGTGTGCGAGAGGCGGTGCCCCCAGACTGTGTGTGTGTGCGAGAGGCGGTGCCCCCAGACTGTGTGTGTGTGCGAGAGGCGGTGCCCCCAGACTGTGTGTGTGTGCGAGAGGCGGTGCCCCCAGACTGTGTGTGTGTGCGAGAGGCGGTGCCCCCAGACTGTGTGTGTGTGCGAGAGGCGGTGCCCCCTGACTGTGTGTGTGTGCGAGAGGCGGTGCCCCCTGACTGTGTGTGTGTGCGAGAGGCGGTGCCCCCTGACTGTGTGAGTGCGAGAGGCGGTGCCCCCTGACTGTGTGAGTGCGAGAGGCGGTGCCCCCTGACTGTATGTGCGAGAGAGAGACAGAGGCGGTGCCCCCAGACTGTGTGTGTGTGCGAGAGGCGGTGCCCCCAGACTGTGTGTGTGTGCGAGAGGCGGTGCCCCCAGACTGTGTGTGCGAGAGGCGGTGCCCCCAGACTGTGTGTGCGAGAGGCGGTGCCCCCAGACTGTGTGTGTGCGAGAGGCGGTGCCCCCAGACTGTGTGTGCGTGCGAGAGGCGGTGCCCCCAGACTGTGTGTGCGTGCGAGAGGCGGTGCCCCCAGACTGTGTGTGCGTGCGAGAGGCGGTGCCCCCTGACTGTGTGTGCGTGCGAGAGGCGGTGCCCCCTGACTGTGTGTGTGTGCGAGAGGCGGTGCCCCCTGACTGTATGTGCGAGAGAGAGACAGAGGCGGTGCCCCCAGACTGTGTGTGTGTGCGAGAGGCGGTGCCCCCAGACTGTGTGTGTGTGCGAGAGGCGGTGCCCCCAGACTGTGTGTGTGTGCGAGAGGCGGTGCCCCCTGACTGTGTGTGTGTGCGAGAGGCGGTGCCCCCAGACTGTGTGTGTGCGAGAGGCGGTGCCCCCAGACTGTGTGTGTGCGAGAGGCGGTGCCCCCAGACTGTGTGTGTGCGAGAGGCGGTGCCCCCAGACTGTGTGTGTGCGAGAGGCGGTGCCCCCAGACTGTGTGTGTGCGAGAGGCGGTGCCCCCAGACTGTGTGTGTGCGAGAGGCGGTGCCCCCAGACTGTGTGTGTGCGAGAGGCGGTGCCCCCAGACTGTGTGTGTGCGAGAGGCGGTGCCCCCTGACTGTATGTGCGAGAGAGAGACAGAGGCGGTGCCCCCAGACTGTGTGTGTGTGCGAGAGGCGGTGCCCCCAGACTGTGTGTGTGTGCGAGAGGCGGTGCCCCCAGACTGTGTGTGCGAGAGGCGGTGCCCCCAGACTGTGTGTGCGAGAGGCGGTGCCCCCAGACTGTGTGTGCGAGAGGCGGTGCCCCCAGACTGTGTGTGTGCGAGAGGCGGTGCCCCCTGACTGTATGTGCGTGCGAGAGGCGGTGCCCCCAGACTGTGTGTGCGTGCGAGAGGCGGTGCCCCCTGACTGTGTGTGTGTGCGAGAGGCGGTGCCCCCTGACTGTGTGTGTGTGCGAGAGGCGGTGCCCCCTGACTGTATGTGCGAGAGAGAGACCGAGGCGGTGCCCCCAGACTGTGTGTGTGTGCGAGAGGCGGTGCCCCCAGACTGTGTGTGTGTGCGAGAGGCGGTGCCCCCAGACTGTGTGTGTGTGCGAGAGGCGGTGCCCCCTGACTGTGTGTGTGTGCGAGAGGCGGTGCCCCCTGACTGTGTGAGTGCGAGAGGCGGTGCCCCCTGACTGTGTGAGTGCGAGAGGCGGTGCCCCCTGACTGTATGTGCGAGAGAGAGACAGAGGCGGTGCCCCCAGACTGTGTGTGTGTGCGAGAGGCGGTGCCCCCAGACTGTGTGTGTGTGTGCGAGAGGCGGTGCCCCCAGACTGTGTGTGCGAGAGGCGGTGCCCCCAGACTGTGTGTGCGAGAGGCGGTGCCCCCAGACTGTGTGTGCGCGAGAGGCGGTGCCCCCTGACTGTATGTGCGTGCGAGAGGCGGTGCCCCCAGACTGTGTGTGCGTGCGAGAGGCGGTGCCCCCTGACTGTGTGTGCGTGCGAGAGGCGGTGCCCCCTGACTGTGTGTGTGTGCGAGAGGCGGTGCCCCCTGACTGTGTGTGTGTGCGAGAGGCGGTGCCCCCTGACTGTATGTGCGAGAGAGAGACCGAGGCGGTGCCCCCAGACTGTGTGTGTGTGCGAGAGGCGGTGCCCCCAGACTGTGTGTGTGTGCGAGAGGCGGTGCCCCCAGACTGTGTGTGTGTGCGAGAGGCGGTGCCCCCTGACTGTGTGTGTGTGCGAGAGGCGGTGCCCCCTGACTGTGTGTGTGCGAGAGGCGGTGCCCCCTGACTGTATGTGCGAGAGAGAGACAGAGGCGGTGCCCCCAGACTGTGTGTGTGTGCGAGAGGCGGTGCCCCCAGACTGTGTGTGTGTGCGAGAGGCGGTGCCCCCAGACTGTGTGTGTGTGCGAGAGGCGGTGCCCCCAGACTGTGTGTGTGTGCGAGAGGCGGTGCCCCCAGACTGTGTGTGTGTGCGAGAGGCGGTGCCCCCAGACTGTGTGTGTGTGCGAGAGACGGTGCCCCCAGACTGTGTGTGTGTGCGAGAGACGGTGCCCCCAGACTGTGTGTGTGTGTGCGAGAGACGGTGCCCCCAGACTGTGTGTGCGAGAGGCGGTGCCCCCAGAATGTGTGTGCGAGAGAGAGACAGAGGCGGTGCCCCCAGACTGTGTGAGTGCGAGAGGCGATGCCCCCAGACTGTGTGTGTGAGAGGCGATGCCCCCAGACTGTGTGTGTGAGAGAGAGACAGAGGCGGTGCCCCCAGACTGTGTGAGTGCGAGAGGCGATGCCCCCAGACTGTGTGTGTGAGAGGCGATGCCCCCAGACTGTGTGTGTGAGAGAGAGACAGAGGCGGTGCCCCCAGACTGTGTGAGTGCGAGAGGCGATGCCCCCAGACTGTGTGTGTGAGAGAGAGATGGTGCCCCCAGACTGTGTGAGAGAGTGTGTCTGGGGGCACCGCCTCTCTCAATGTGTGCGAGAGAGAGAGAGAGAGAGAAACAGTGCCCCCAGATTGTGTGTGTGTGTGTGTGTGTGTGTGTGTGTGTGTGAGAGAGAGAGAGAGAGAGATGGTGCCCCCGGACTGTGTGCGCGAGAGACGGTGCCCCCAGACTGTGTGTGCGAGAGAGAGAATGACGGTGCCCCAAGACTGTGTGTGCGAGAGACGGTGTCCCTAGAGTGTGTGTGTGCGAGAGAGAGACAGAGGCGGTGCCCCCAGACTGTGTGTGTGTGCGAGAGACGGTGCCCCCAGACTGTGTGTGCAAGAGAGAGAGGGAGAGGCGGTGCCCCCAGACTGTGTGTGCAAGAGAGAGAGGGAGAGGCGGTGCCCCCAGACTGTGTGTGCGAGAGAGAGAGAGAGAGAGAGAGGCGGTGCCCCCAGACTGTGTGTGCGAGAGGCGGTGCCCCCAGACTGTGTGAGTGCGAGAGGCGGTGCCCCCTGACTGTATGTGCGAGAGAGAGACAGAGGCGGTGCCCCCAGACTGTGTGTGTGTGCGAGAGGCGGTGCCCCCAGACTGTGTGAGTGCGAGAGGCGGTGCCCCCTGACTGTATGTGCGAGAGAGAGACAGAGGCGGTGCCCCCAGACTGTGTGTGTGTGCGAGAGATGGTGCCCCCAGACTGTGTGTGCGAGAGACGGTGCCCCCAGACTGTGTGAAAGAGAGAAAGAGAGAGAGAGAGAAAGAGAGAGAGACGGTGTGCCCAGGCTGAGAGAGAGATTACCGTCAAACAGACAGAGAGTGAGTCTGTGATCCCGACTGAGGGTGAGAGAGACACCCCTAGTTTGACAGAGACAGAGACAGACAAATATAGAGATGGTACCCCCAGACTAAGGGAGAAAGAGACGGTGCCCCCAGACTGAGAAAAAGAGAGAGGTAGTGGTGAGAGGGGTTCCCCCAGACTCAGAGAGAGTCAGAGGGTGTGGAGTGGAGGGAGACGGGTATGGTACTGCCAGCGTGAGAGAGAGACCGTAGCCCCAGACTAAGATTCGATGAATTCAACTGCTCAGAGACCTGTGGCAGAGGAAATGGATTTGGAGGAGGTCAATAGCTTAACTGTCCTTTCTCTCAATGTGTGTAACTGCCTGCCCTCCTCCTGTTTCTTGCCCTGTGTGTGTCTACCCTCTTGGTGTCCTATGTCCGACTGTCTCTCCGGCTCCTTGCCCTGTCTCCCTGTGTCTGGCTCTCTAGCTCCCATTCTAAAGTGAAATTGAATGGCTTTGTGTGTGCAGCCTTGTTGTGAAGTGGGATGTACCTCACTCTGATTTCCACTGTTTAACATGTGATAGGTGTGAGCGACTCGAGGATCAGCTGAATGATCTGACTGAGCTTCACCAGAACGAGATTCATAACCTCAAGCAGGAGCTGGCGAGTATGGAGGAGAAGATTGCTTACCAGTCTTATGAGCGAGCCCGAGACATCCAGGTCAGTGTGCAGCCTGTCATTGTATACAGTCAGATCAGCAATCACTGCGGAATTCCTCATGTCAGCCAGCACATTGATAGTACGATGGTATCAACCATCTATCACCTATTGCTCCCAGCCCAGAATGTGAATGCCTGACTCACTAATACTCTGTTTAATCTCTTGCTCCTTTCCCTCTGTTCCCTACTCCTCTTCAGACCTGTGATGCACAATGCCTGTGGGGTAAATGGGTTTCTCCCTGTGTGTGTGGGGGTAGTGGGTTTCTCCCTGTATATATGTGTGTGTGTGTGTGTGTGTGTGTGTGTGTGGGGCAGGGGTGGGGGGGGAGCAGTGCGGTGTAAGTGGGTTTCTCCCTGTGTGTCGGGGGATAAATGGGTTTCTCTCTATGGCGGGGATGGGGTAAGTGGGTTTCTCTCTGTATGTGGGGGGGCTAAGTGAGTTTCTCCCTGTGTGTAGTGAGGGGGTGGTAAGTGGGTTTTGCCCTGTCTGTGGGGGGGGGGGGGGGGGGGTGTTGGGTGGGTGCAGGGGTTAAGTGGATTTCTCCCTGTGTGTGAGGGCGGTAAATGGGTTTCACCCTGTGGAGGCGAATGGTGCTTGCTGCAGGGTAGCAGGTTGCCCCACCCCTCCCCTGCCATTTCGTGGTGTTGGGGGGGGGGGGGGTCGGGTAACATGCTTCTCCCAGTGGGCTAAGGGCTGCATTGTTGTTTCTCTCTCAGGAAGCCCTGGAGGCGTGTCAGACCCGAATCTCCAAGATGGAGCTGCAGCAACAGCAGCAGCAGGTGGTACAACTGGAGGGCCTGGAGAACGGCACAGCGCGTACCCTCCTGGGGAAACTCATCAACGTGCTGCTGGCTGTCATGGCCGTCCTCCTGGTGTTTGTGTCCACACTGGTGCCGTTGATGAAGACGCGCAGCAGGACTTTTAGCACTTTGTTCTTCCTGGTCTTTCTGGGCCTAACCTGGAGGAACTGGCAGGCCATCAGTGGCTCCCTGGGGCAACTCATTCCTGTTCTGACGTGACCCCAAGCCCAGGACGTGGGCCCCAGTGAATGGAATACACGTGGAATCGGAGATGGAAAAGACACCACCTCTATCCTTGACTGGGAGTTGCTGACAGCGTTTGAAGGTCACAGCAAATTAGTTGGCATTTGAGTCATAACTGTGAATTCTCCTCCAGCACAAGTACAGACTGAGTGAGGATAGATGGACGGAAGGGCTGTGAGCTTGGTTATTTAACAATAACCCCTCCCCACTCCATCTCCAAATCGCTGTTAGGGGACAGGGGAGAATGGAATCGATAACAGCATTGCTGCCTAAAATTTAGTGCACAGTGTACTTTGTTTATTTTTCTGAGTAATCTTTTGTATTTAATTTGACTATGCCCAGACCTGCTTTATGGAGAAGTAGCTCACTGAAATAAGAGCACATTCCATCATCAGCAGGTTGATCCAGGGTTGTTATGTCAGTCTCTTTACCATGACCTGGGTTGAAAGACTCAAGACTGGGATGGACTTGAAGTAATTGTTGCTAAGTCACGGCCTCCTCCTGACACTGGCCAAATGACAGTGCTGCATCCTGTGGACTGATGATGCCACAGTTATTAGGGATATCTAATAGAGCTCCTACTTGCTGCATTCAAAACCCATGCACTCCTCCCTTGACGTACACATCCCTTGCCTACTCCCTGAACGCAACCCTATCCCGTTTTGACTAACAGACTTGAAGAGTGACACTCAAGAGCATCTCAGTGCTCCCTCATTGCTTGAGACAAATACCAACTTAAGAGATTTTGTTTTTAACATTCAAACAGCAGCAAAGAGTTTGAATAATTCAAATGAAGTGACAACTTGTGAGCCCAATGCCTATTGCCCAACTCCTGGCTGTCCGAGCACAGAAGAGGTAAACAGGATCACTGAAAACTGGCCACTCCTGCCTTTTCTAAAATGGCAGTTTTATGAAACCCTATGGTAGATGATGATGCTTGGAATGAGATTTTTTTTTAAAAGTCAACAGGTTCAAAATAAAGTGTTGTGTTCTTCCTATCAGCGCAGAGTGTGAAGCTATGAATGTACACTGCTCCAGCCAATAATAGGAGCGGTGGCACCCTCAGTGCTACAGATGTGAATGAGGCTGGGAAACATTTGAATTCCTTCAGTGATGACTAGGTTAAGCTTCTTGCTGCTCCACCCTATCAATGGCATCCACAGCTTATTGATTGTTGCAGTTGTCAGCAGCAGTCCATGTACTGTACTTAAATAAAGACCTCCACTGTTAACTTGCTGTCTGTTCTTTGTGCGATCGGGGACAGGGTATCACTGTACCTTTCAAATCCAGGTGCAATATCTGACCAAGCCTCATAGATCATCTCTGGTGCATAACCTACTGTTATATTCATAAGTAGTACCAGCACAAATACAGGTTCATTTTGATATGAAGAATAGGAAAACAAATTTACTATCTAACTCGAAAGAAACCTCAGTGTTTTGGTGCAGAGGGATCTGAGTGTCTTTGTGCATTAATTCAGAAAATTAGTATGCAGGTACAGCAGGTAGTAAGAAAGGCAAACAGAATTTTAGCATGTCTCTTTCTTCCTCTTTCAGATATATCTGTTGAAAAGCATTGTGACAGGTTTGTAAAATCCCCAGCTTGTTCTTGTAAAATGGCATCCAAACAGCAAAAATCCCTGGATTCAACAAGCAGTTTGAATGGCTTCTCATAGTTCAAGGCTGTTAAAACCTGTGTAGGAATTTTTCCAGTTCTGAAATCATCAAAGGCACGCTGACGTTTATTTGTCCCTTTCCAATTTTATGCATTCTTCAATGGGGAGGCAAAGACCTAGCGATATTATCATCAGTCTGTTAATCCAGAAACCCAGATAACATTCTGAGGGCCCAGGTTTGAATCCCGCCACAGTAGATGGTAGAATTTGAATTCAATAAAATATCTGGAATTCAGAATGTAATAATAACTGTGATTCCATTGTCAATTGTTGGAAAAACCCATCTGGTTCACCAATGTCCTTTAGGGAAGGAAACTTACCTGGTCCTTACCTGGACCATCTTTACCTGGTCTGGACTACATGTGGCTCCAGACCCACAGCAATGTGGTTGACTAAACTTCCCTCTGTGTAATTAGAAATGGCCAATAAATGCTGCCTGGTCAGTGATGCCCTCATCCTGTGAAAGAATAAAAAAAAACAAATTTGTGGAAGCAACCTAGAGTTCAGCAGATTAGAGCAAATCACTAATAAAGTCCACACAGAATTTAGCAATTTTTTCTTGGGTGTGGGAAGATCTAAAATATCCTTTATTTTCACTTATCTAGGTATGACCTGGTCTTGTGACCTGGTCTTGCCCCATTGTGCAGCCGAAGTCATTTCCACTATGGCAAATTCACTCTTAGCCAGTTGATAACCAATTGTCTCAAATGGTGTAAATGTTCTTCCAGGTTAAGCTGAAAGTAAGCAAATTTTCATTGTAGTTACTCTATTGTAAAAAGAGTCAATACACCTGAAACATTAGCTATGCTTTCTCTCCACAGTTGCCAGATCTGCTGAGTTACCCCAGCAATTTCAATGTTGCATTCTCATTTTCAGCATCTTTTGTTTTTTTTTTAAAAACTATTACATAACCCTTTGGTCACTTTGTTGGTTAATCATTGGAAGGTTGTGTGTTTTTCATTCCAAAGGGTATGCTTTTACATTGATAAAGTCCATCTGGTATTACAAAAGCTGCTTTTTTTTTGGCTTTACCAGTGAAAAGATTTGGCAATATATCTTTTAAAGAATGTACAGATTAGGAGTATAACATTCAGCCTATGAAATTTGCTCCACTATTCAACAACATCATGGCTGACCTGATTTTAACCTGAACTCTGCATTCCTGCATATCCCCAAGAGCCTTTTATACCTGATCTTTCACTATTGTAAATATATTTTTCTCCTGTGTTCTGGCTATGATTGGAGGAATGTGCTGGTAATCGAGTCCCACAGCTCCATCGTTGGTATATATGTGTTCATTCAGTCAAGGGAAATGCCAAATCCTTCTCATTTCTATTTCAATCCAGAATAAGAAACTTTTAATAGGCTCCTTTTTTGGGCTCAAGGTAACCTAATTATTATAACACATGAGCTATAATCCAGAGTAAGAACTAAATTGCCTTAATCCCAAACAGGCATGCAGCACAAGTAACAGGCGGTGCAGAGGTTTTTGCAAAAGAAAATCAATAGTGTTGATCACGGGTCTGTAAATGAAGCATTGAGCATGATGAATCCATGTGGTACGCTGGGTTTCCTGTTGACGCAATCAAATTGCTGACAGCCACAGACCGAAAGTCTTCAGATTAAAATCTAGGTAATTATCGACTGGTGAGCCTGACGTCAGTGATAGGGAAGCTACTGGAGAAGATACTGAGGGATAGGATCTATTCCCACTTGGAAGAAAATGGGCTTATCAGTGATAGGCAACGTGGTTTTGTGCAGGGAAGGTCATGTCTTACCAACTTAATAGAACTCTTTGAGGACGTGACAAAGTTAATTCATGTGGGAAAGGCTGTAGATGCCATATACGTGGACTTCAGTAAGGGGTTTGATAAAGTTTCCCTATGGCAGGCTGATGGAGAAAGTGAAGTCACATGGGGTCCAGGGTGTGCTAGCTAGATGGATAAAGAACTGGCTGGGCAACAGGAGACAGAAGGTAGTTGTAGAAGGGAGTTTCTCAAATTGGAGACCTGTGACCAGTGGTGTTCCACAGGGATCTGTGCTGGGACCACTGTTGTTTGTGATATATGTAAATGATCTGGAGGAAGGTGTAGGTGGTCTGATCAAGTTTGCTGATGACACTAAGATTGGTGGAGTAGCAGATAGTGAAGGGGACTGTCAGAGAATACAGCAGAATATAGATAAACTGGAGAGTTGAGCAGATAAATGGCAGATGGAGTTCAATCCGGGCAAATGCGAGGTGATGCATTTTGGAAGATCTAATTCCAGGGCGAACTATACAGTAAGTGGAAAAGTCCTAGGGAAAACTGATGAACAGAGAGATCTGGGTGTTCAGGTCCATTGTTCCCTGAAGGTGACAACGCAGGTCAATAGGGTGGTCAAAAAGGCATATGGCATGCTTTCCTTCATTGGGCGGGGTATTGAGTACAAGAGTTGGCAGGTCATGTTGCAATTGTATAGGACTTTGGTTCGGCCACGTTTGGAGTACTGTGTGCAGTTCTGGTCACCACATTACTAAAAGGATGTGGATGCTTTGGAGAGTGTGCACAGGAGGTTCACCAGGATGTTGCCTGGTATGGAGGGTGCTAGCTATGAAGAGAGGTTGAGTAGATTAGGATCATTTTCATTAGAAAGATGGAGATTGAGGGGGGGACCTGATTGAGGCCTACAAAATCATGAGGGGTATAGACAGGGTGGATAGCAAGAAGCTTTTTCCCAGAGTGGGGGACTCAATTACTAGGGGTCATGAGCTCAAAGTGAGAGGAGGAAAGTTTAAGGGAGATATGCGTGGAAAGTTCTTTACACAGAGGGTGGTGGGTGCCTGGAACGCGTTGCCAGCGGAGGTGGTAGACGCAGACACGTTAGCGTCTTTTAAGATATATTTGGACAGGTACATGGATGGGCAGGGAGCAAATGGACACAGACCATTAGCAAATAGATGACAGGTTAGACAGAGGATTTTGATCGGCGCAGGCTTGGAGGGCCGAAGGGCCTGTTCCTGTGCTGTAGGAAAAACAAAACAAAAAGAAATCAGGCTGGATCCAAGTCTTTGGAAAATGGCCACTGTTCAGCTTTCCAGGCTTTAGAAGGTAGTTATATCTCAAAGTTTTTCTCCCCTAGCCTCTAAGCTGCTGTTGTAGTCGCTGTAATTATATGGCAAAACCAGTTCAATTTCTGGTTGATGGTAATCAGCAAGATGCTGATGCTGGGGCAGCTCAATAATTACAGATGGGTAAGGTTAAACCTGATGTTGGTTGTGTTATTGGGGAAAAAGCTTTGACGGACTGTATAAATCCTCATTTAGAAAGGCACAGTTTAATCAAAAACAATCATCATAGATTTGTTCAGAGAAGGTTGTAGTTGACTAATTTGATTGAATGCTTGTAGAATGTAACAAAGAAAGTTGAGGGGCAGATGTTTGAGGTGATCTACATGGATATCAGAGAGGCTTTTGACAAATTCTAGTGTGGCAGACTGTCAGTAAATTGAAAGTCACTGTTTTAGATACCAAAGACTGAGACTTAATTACAAGCATTGGGGGTGGGAGGTGGGGTGGGGCGTGGACATGTTTAAGAAGTTTGCAGAAGATACAAAAAAATGGCCATTTAGTCAACTGTGAAGGGGGTTGACTGTAGGCTTCCTGTTTGTAGACTGTAGAACGTGATGAATATTCTGGCCAGATGGGCAGTTAAATCGTTGGCGTAATTCAATCAGGAGAAGAGTGAGCTGATGCATGAAGGAGGTGAAACTGATAAAGGTATCCACCATAAACCATAAATGAGGGGAAACAGAGGTGGAGAGGATCAGTGAAGGTACAAATCCTGCAAGGTACCAGGACAGGTTGGTAAGATGGTGAAAAATGTATAGAGAATGCTTTCATGTCTTGGACACAGACTAGAGTACATAAAGGGTATTCGTTAGAACTGTCTGAAATACTGGTTAGATCACAGCGAGAGAACTGAGTACAGTTATGGCCACTACATTACAGGACGGATGTGATCACACAGGAGATTTACCAGGATGTTGCCAAGGCTGGAGAATAATAGCCAAGTGGAATGATTAATCACTGGACGGGTGTAAATTTAATGTGGTTGGTGGAACCATTAGGGAATGCTTGAGGAGTTATTTTGTTCTCTGTCATTCAGAGGGTGGTGGGGATTTGGAGCTCTGTCAGAAAGAGTGGTAGACAGACAAACTCTCGTCACATTTTTTAAAACGTCCTTGTATGTGCATTTGAAATAGCAGATGAATTTGGAACAGGAGCAGGCCACTCAGCACCTCATATCTGCTTCACCCTTCAATAACCTCTGCTGTAAAAACATTTGAGGAGCCTTCTTCCATTGCATTTTCAGGAATGAAGTTCCCAAAAATTCACAAACCTTCAATGATAAACCATTTCTCCTTATTTTTAAACAAGTGACCCTGGTTGTACAATCATATGTACAAATTGGGAGTTAAAGCTGAACAACTTCTGTTTGGCCAGTACAGGCAAGATGAGCTGCATGATCTCCAGTGCTAAAAATAATTTGAAGTTTCTATGACAGAGACGTCGAGAATAGAACTGAAAGAAGAGGAGACTTACAATTATTACAATTTTTGACAGAAGTGGTCGCAAGTCTGCAAATTGGAACAGTCTTAAAAAATAGGCGAAGGTGACCAAGAAAATGCCAAGAGAAAATAGGAAATGGGGGTAAATGAGTAAGAAACATTCTCTTAAAAAGATTTTAAGAGGCTTTATAAGTACGCTAAAATGAAACTAAAGTAAACATGATCCCTTAGAGGCAGACAAGAAGGAAATTGTAATGAGGAACATTCTATTGAAATCCTATAATATGAAAACAGGCCATTCAGCCCAACAAGTCCACGCTGACCCTCTGAAGAGTATTATGCCCTGAACCACCCCTCTACCACATTCCCGTAACCCTGCATTTCTTATGGCTAACCCAGCTAACCTACATATCCTGGGGCACTAAGGGCAATTTAACATGGCCAATCCACCCAGCCTGCACATCTTTGGACTGTGGGAGGAAACCCACACAGACATGGGGAGAATGTGCAAACTCCACACAGACAGTCACCTGAGGGTGGAATCGAACCCAGGTCCCTGGTGTTGTGAGGCAGCAGTGCTAACCACTGAGCCACTGTGCTGCCATATTGTTGTATTGGTCAAGGTATTAAAGAAATCACATCTATGTCTTCACAGTAGGCGGCACGCTGAACATTGTAGAGATAACAGGGAACCAAAGACATAATGCAACTTGAATTAAAATGATGGATGTTCTATATTAGAGAAGAAAGGCCTTAGAGAGATTCCAGATTAAATCTGCTGGGCCCAATGATCTACAACCAAAGGTTTGAGAAGGTTGCGGGGTTGCTTAATGCACTATGATTTTCCAGACTTTCCTGGACTCCGGAATACATATGGAGGCTTGGAAAGCAGCAAGATGCAACTTTGTCATTCAAGAGAGGAGTAGCCTGACATCAGTCATAGAATCCCTGCAATTTGGGGACAGACTATTTGGCCCAGCAAGTCCACCCAGAAGAGCATCTCACCCAGACTCATTCCCCTACCCCTGCATTTCCCATGTCAAATCCACCTAACTTAAACACCCCTGGACACTATGGGCAATTTTAGCATGACCAATCCACCTAGCCTGCACATCTTTGGACTGTGGGAGGAAACCGGAGCACCTGGAGGAAACCCATGCAGACACGGGGAGAATGTGCAAACTCCACACCCTGAGTGTGGAACTGAACCCAGGTCCTTGGTGCTGTGAGGCAGCAGTGCTAACCACCATGCCTAAAAGTGCCAAATCCTAACCACCAGACCCCCAGGCATGGGTAAAGTGCAAGTACAGGCAATCCACTGGCTACAAAACAGCTCATAGAGGTCCTTTCCTACGCATCAAAACATTGTTCATTGACATTGAGGGCCTTCCTGTCCCACCATTACAGCCCTCAGTCAGCCAATAAGCAGACAATGGAGGAGCAGCAGAGAAGGGTATTCCAATAGTTATACTGAAGACTTGTGCTCCAGAATTTGCTGCTCCCTTAGCCAAGCTCTTTCAGTACAGTTGTAACACTGACATCTACCCAACAATGTGGAAAATTGCCCAGGTATATCCCACATTCAAAAGCGAGGCAAATCCATCCCAGCCAATTATTGTCCCATCAGTCTACTCTGGATCAACAGTGCTACCAAGTAGCCCAGTGACACTCAGTTTGGATCCTGCCAGGGCCACTCAGCTCCTGACCTCATTATAGATTTGATTCAAACATGGACAAAAGAGCAGAATACCAGAGGTGAGGTGACAGTGACAGCCCTTGACATCAGGGCTGCATTCAACCGAGTGTCGTATCAAGGAGCCTTAGGAAAACTGGAATCAGTGAGAACTGGAACAAACTCTCTGCTGGTTGGGGTCATACCTGACGCATGGGAAGATGGTTGTGGTTGTGGGAGATCAGTCATCTCAGCTCTAGGACATCACTGCACTGAGTAGTGTCCTCGACCCAACTATCTTCAGCTGCTTCATCAACCAGCTTCCCTCCATCATAAGGTCATAAGTGGGGACATTCACCGATGATTGCACAATGTTCAGCACCATTCATGACTACTCAGATACTGCTCATGTTCAAATGCAACAAGATCTGGACAATATTCAGGTTTGGGCTGAAAAGTGGCAAGTGACATTTGCACCATTCAAATGTTGGGTCATGACCATCTCTAGTAAGAGACAATCTAACCACCAATGCTTGATATTGAAAGACTAAATCATCACTGAATCCTCCAGTGTCAACATTGTGAGGGTTACCTTTGACCAGAAACTCATTGGACTTGCCATGTAAGTAGTGGCTACAAGAGCAGGTCAGAAGCTAGGAATATTGCAATGAGTAACTCACCTCCTTAATCCCACCGTCCCAAAGCCTGTCCACCATCTACAAGGCACAAGTCAGAAGTCTGATGAGATAGTCCCCACTTGCCAGGTATGGTGCTCCAATAATATTTAGGAAGCATGACACCATCCAGGATAAGGCCACCACTTGATTGGTACTCTATCCACATACATTCACTCCCTCCACCACTGATGCTCAGTAGCAGCAGTGTGTACTATCTACAAGATGCACTGCAGAAATTAACCAAAGATCCTCAGACAGCACCTTCCAAACTCACGACCACTTCCATCTACAGGGACAAGGGCAGCAGATACATGGACACACCACTACCTCCAAGTTCCCATCCAAGCCACTCACTACCTTGACTTGGAAATATATCGCCGTCCCTTCACTGTCGCTGGGTCAAAATCCAGGAATTCCCTCCCTGAGGGCATTGTAAGTCAACCCACAGCAGGAGGGTTCAAGAAGGCAGCTCACCCCCCACCTTCTCAAGTGGGGCAACTAGAAACAGACAATAAATGTTGCACCAGCCAGGAATAAATAAAGACAGATCTGTCACTTTGCTCAGTTTTTAAACCAGGGTTCAATATTGGCTCCGATGAAGAATTACTAGACCCGAAACATTAGCTTGCTCTCTGTCCATAGACATTGCCTGAATTGCTGTGATCTCCAGCATTTATTGTTTTCAGAACAGATTCCATCATCTGTAGTAATTTGCTCCTAAAAATTAGCAGCTCACTAGTCAGCCAATATCAAGCCTGTAATCAGGGGATTGAAAAACAATGATCAGAACTTCTGTAAAATTATCCCTGGATGTCTTTGTAACTGGAGATACACTTCCTCCCAGCTGATTTATCCTCTTACATTAATATATGTTCTGTACAATAATTCACAGTCCTCCTCCATAGCTACAGAGTCTACTTCATTTCCCACTTCTGTGGAAACAGACAAAATATTCATTAAAGCAAGAACCATATGGTCTGCGTCCACACCCTTACTGTCTCTTATGGATTGTACTCTTTCCTTTTGCTGCTGATATATTTTGAAAACATCTTTGGGCTATCTTTGATTTTGCCTGTCAATATTTTGTCATGACTTCTCTTTGCCTTCCTAATTGTTCTCTTAATTTCCAGACTCCTCTTGGATCTGTGTGGTGTCTGTAATACTGGAACTTCTTCAAATTAAAGCTTTTAATCTCCTGTTTTTACCCATTTTCATCAATGTTCGAAATCAAGTTAAACCGTGGTCTATAACAATGAAACGTTCTCCAGTTAAAACATAATTTCATTTGCGAAAATTATGACTGGAATGGATTTTTCAAAAAAATACGCTTCATTTCTTAAATTTGTCTGGATGTGAACAGTTTGAAGCATATGACTGTCCACATTTGACAATATGCAAAATGCTACACAGAATCAATTTTGTCTTTTACTACACTTGTCTTTACAAGTCATGCTTGTTATGTACATGTCAAACATTCTCCAATGCACACAACCCAAAGCTGTGGATTACAGCCCCTTCATTATATCACAGCAAGAGGGCCTCAGATGTCTTGAAGTTTGTGAACAGCACTCTATGTTTACATGGCTATAAAATCAGACTAGTCTATGGTTACGTAGCATACACATTGCTGACTGACTGAACACCCTACACTGACCCAACTGCACTGAGAGAGGAACTGAAGGAGAAGCAGTTAGCTTTATGCTGTTGCACTTTGCGATTGTTATGTGACTCTGTAAGATGTAGGTTTCTCTGATCTAGAATGTATGCCATAAGGCAACAGTAGGGAGTGTGGGGTTGGGGCAATTGGAGGCAAGGACAGGGTGTTAGCTTTCTGTGCGCGCATCCTCTCTCCCTCCCTCACGCCAATTATCCATGCCTCTGATTTTCCCAATATTCCGCTCAATGAGCCTGAATTCCAGCAGCCATCAGGGATCCAGGCCTTGTTTCCCATCTGCTGGGGAGGTTGAGATGGTGGGGACGATGGGGCCTGAGTATCTGTTAATTTTTTAATTGGTGGTGAGCTCGGAAAGTTGCTCCTGCAACTTCATCGGTGAGGTAGCGAGAAAGAGGGTGAATATTTCCTCAGTGCCAACTTGTCCAATTACTTCCCCTTCTCGTCACCTCTCACCCCGTCCAGTGAGGGATCAAAGTGCACCTATTGTTTAGAAAACTGCATGTGTGCCATGAATTCATCCTTTCAATTACACAGGCCCATTTTATTCACCCTGGCCTGTGGGAGAGTTACTATCTTGTTTGATTATTGCTGGCCTGCTCACACTTTCTCAATTTGCTGTAGGCTTCATTTCTATTTTCCATTTTGAACCTTCCCAGCTCTTTCTGCGTTGAGGCCCAGCTTTATAAAGTGCAACGTTGTCAATTCTACCACTTCAATAGTGCAGCACGATGGCGAGAAACCCCTATGGAATTTGGAACAGAGCTGCCTGTGGTTTGGCTGTCATTACTGGCTCTTTCCACCAGATGGAGGTGCTGCACCAGCTTCTCAACTACAGGGGATCCAAACTCAGACTGCCTTTCTATAGCCCCCTCTCCGTCTGTCTGTTTCCATCCCTATCTCTCCATCCTCACTCTTTCTTTCTTTATTTCCCTCTTTCTATTGTTCCCTTTCTGTCTTTCTTTGTGAGTCTCCCTCTTGCTGTCTCTCTCTCTCCGTGTCTTTCTATATGTCTCTTACTCTCTTTCTCTTTTGCTCTTTCACATTCTTTCTTTCTTTCCTATCCGATGTGTTACATTACCTCCTAATCCGTTTACTTTAATATTTCTATTCCACAGCCTGCGGTCGCCTGAAAATTTAAGTATACTTGTTTCTCTCTCTCTCTCTCTATCTGTGCCTCACTCTCTGCTATAATCCCCTCAGCATTAGGACTGGGTAGCCTGGATGTTGCAATTGACACCGACCCCCAGGATCCCAAAGCTCACTGTTAACCCATTAGCATCTCCCAATTTTTGCACATCCACAATTAAAGCCAGATGTTGGCGGTTACAGACCCTGTCCGAGTGAACAAGCTTTGCTGTCCAACAACAAATAAAATCTTATATTTACGTAGAGCCTATAAAGTAATAAAGTAGAAAGTGGGTGATACCAGCTAATGCAGGTTGATGGGATAATGGAAAGGGTCTTTTTAAATTAAACTGTCACCCACATCTCTAACTTAATTAACAAATTAAAGGGGCTCAGTGTTTTAATTGAACATTAACTGTACAGAGATGGGACATTTATTGGGGATTTACATCCACAAGAAAAAAAACACAGAATAAATCGTTGACTTCTTTGGATTAGGTGTATGTATGTAATGTGTAAGTCTGTAAATAAATCAGAAATTATATCGAGATTAGCTACTTTTCTCTCCTTCACTAACTGGGATACGACATGATGACAGATATCTGTTTCATGGATAAGAGAAGGACAACTATCCCAGGCAGAGTCATTGACTAACATAATATGGAAACAGACCCTTCGGTCCAACTTGCCCATGCCAAGCAAGTTTCCCAAACTAAACTATCCCCATTTGCCTGCATTTGGCTTCTATTCCTCTAAACCCTTCCTTTTCACTTAGCTGTCCAAATGTCTTTTAAATGTTGTAACTGTACCTGCATCTACTGCTGGCAGCTCATTCAAAATGCGAACTACCCTCTGTGTGAAAAGGTTGCCTCTCAAGTCGATTCCAAATCTTTCTCTTCTCAGAATTATGCTCACTATTTTTGAACTCCCACCACCCTAGGGAAAAGACTTTGGCCATTCCAGTTTTCGATGTCCCTCATGATTTTATAAACCTCAATGAGGTCACGCCTCAAACTCTTACATGGGAGAGGGAAGCTGGGCGTTGATGCACAGGTAGAGACTGAGAGGTGAGGGTGGAGGGTACTGAGGTGAAGGGTTTTAAGAGGAGATTTGGAGTGGAATGGAGTTGGGTAATTATTATCACATCCCAGAGTGATCCTGGGATACTGGTCAGTTTCAGCAACAAAGCACATGGGCCTGAGAGAACTCTATGTTTACCAATGTGTTTCAACAGTACACAGTTAAATCAGTGGTCAGGCAGATCCCTCCAGCTGTGTAGGTTGAAGGACTGATAGTCAGAGTGAGAGAGAGTAATAGTTTTACTGGGAACTGGGCTATCAGGAAATGAGCGGCAGCCGTATGCAGTGGTGAACCCAAGGCCTGAGGTCAGATAGTTTGTCATTCACAGCCGTCTCCAGCTGACACTTGCCTGTGCTACCCCACACACCATCCCCCTCACCCCCCCACAACCAGGCAATGGGTAGTGAGAGTCCTGCCTCACCACCGCACCACCCACCCCCCCCCCCCCCCCCCCCAACTACCTCGCACTCCAACACTGCAGAAATGACTGGCAAATAGACAGTGGCAATCAGCTTTCTTCAACTTCCTTCAGTCTAGGTCCTCATGAGCCTGGTCCCAGCCACTTTATGGACCTTGAGGCTCTCAAATACCCCTTTCACTTTCTGTGGCTCTGTCTGTGTCCCTCAAATACCCCTTTCGCTCTCTTTGGCTGCCTGTGTCCCTCAAATACCTTTCTTACTCTCTCTGGCTCTGCCTGTGTCCCTCAAATACCTCTGTGGCTCTCTCTGGTTCTTTCTGCGGCCCTCGAATACCCCTCTTGCTCTTTCTGACTCTGTCTACCTCAGTCTCAGTCTCCTTTGTCCTGTTCTCACTTTGTGTGTCAGATATCTCTGCTTTGATTTAATTTGATTTGTTGTTATCACATGTGCCATGATACAATGAAAAGCACAGTTGTTTTGCATGCTCACAGCCATTGTACGTTACAAAGTGCTTCAAGGTAGCAGAACAGAACGCACGATACACTGTTACTGAGTGCAGAATACAGTGTTACCGAGTACAGGATACAATGTTACCGAGTACGGGATACAATGTTACCGAGTACAGAATACAGTGTTACCTAATGCAGGATACAGTGTTAATGAGTGCCGGATACGATGTTACCAAGTACAGAATACGGTGTTACCAAGTACAGAATACAGTGTTACAGAGTACAGGATACCATGTTAGTGAGCGCAGGGTACAGTGTTACAGAGTGCATGATACAGTGTTAACGAGTGCAGAGTACAATGTTACCTAATGCAGGATACAGCGTTACCAAGTGCAGAATACAGTGTTACCGAGTGCAGGAGACAGTGTTACCGAGTGCAGGAGACAGTATTACTGAACAGAGGATACAGTGTTACTGAGTGCAGAATACAGTGTTAGCAAGTGCAGGATACAGTGTTACAGAATGCAGGATACAGTGTTACAAAGCACAGAATACATTGTTACCAAGTGCAGGAGACAGTGTTACTGAGTGCAGGATACGATGTTACCGAGTACAGAATACAGTGTTACCGAGTGCAGGATACCGTGTTACCGAGCGCAGAATACAGTGTTACTGAGTGCAGGATACAGTATTATCAAGTACAGAATACAGGTGTTACCAAGTTCAGGATACAGTGTTACCGAGTGCGGGATACAGTATTACCAAGTGCAAGATACAGTGTTACCGAATGCAGGGCACTGTGTTACCAAGTCAAGGATACAGGGTTACAGAGTGCAGGATACAGGGTTACCGAGTACAGAATACAGTGTTACCGAGTGCAGGATACAGTGTTACCAAATGATGAATACAGTGTTACTAAGTGCAGGATACAGTGTTATCAAGTACAGGATGCAGTGTTACAGCTGCAGAGAAGGTGCAGAAAGAGAGATCAACATTAACATTTGAGAAGCCCATTCAGAGGTCTGATAAGCTGAAGCTGTTCTTGAATCTGTTTATAGAACATGGAACATAGAATATTACAGCGCAGTACAGGCCCTTCGGCCCTCAATGTTGTGCCGACCTGTCATACTGATCTCAAGCCCATCTAACCTACACTATTCCATGTACGTCCATATGCTTATCCAATGATGACTTAAATGTACCTAAAGTTGGCGAATCTACTACCGTTGCAGGCAAAGCATTCCATTCCCTTACTACTCTCTGAGTAAAGAAACTACCTCTGACATCTGTCCTATGTCTTTCACCCCTCAATTTAAAGCTATGCCCCCTCGTGCTCGCCGTCACCATCATAGGAAAAAGGCTCTCCCTATCCACCCTATCTAACCCTCTGATTATTTTATATGTTTCAATTAAGTCACCTCTCAACCTTCTTCTCTCCAATGAAAACAGCCTCAAGTCCCTCAGCCTTTCCTCGTAAGACCTTCCCTCCATACCAGGCAACATCCTAGTAAATCTCCTCTGCACCCTTTCCAAAACTTCCACATCCTTCTTATAATGCGGTGACCAGAACTATACACAATACTCCAAGTGCAGCTGCACCAGAGTTTTGTACAGCTTCACCATAACCTCTTGGTTCCAGAACTCGATCCCTCTATTAATAAAAGCTAAAACACTGTATGCCTTCTTAACAGCCCTGTCAACCTGGGTGGCAACTTTCAAGGATCTGTGTACATGGACACCGAGATCTCTCTGCTCATCTACACTGCTAAGAATCTTACCATTAGCCCAGTACTTTGCCTTCCGGTTACTCCTACCAAAGTGCATCACCTCACACTTGTCTGCATTAAACTCCATTTGCCACCTCTTAGCCCAGCTCTGCAGCTTATCTATGTCTCTCTGCAACCTACAGCATCCTTCGTCACTATCCAAAACTCCACCGACCTTAGTGTCATCTGCAAATTTATTAACCCATCCTTCTACGCCCTCATCCAGGTCATTTATAAAAATGACAAACAGCAGTGGACCCAACACCGACCCTTGCGGTACACCTCGAGTAACTGGTCTCCAGGATGAACATTTCCCATCAACTACCACCCTCTGCCTTCTTTCAGCAAGCCAATTTCCGATCCAAACTGCTATATCTCCCACAATTCCATTCCTCCGCATTTTGTACAATAGCCTATTGTGGGGAACTTTATCGAACGCCTTGCTGAAATCCATATACACTACATTAACCGGCTTACTCTCATCTACCTGTTTGGTCACCTTCTCAAAGAACTCAATAAGGTTTGTGAGGCACGACCTTCCCTTCACAAAACCATGCTGACTATCCCTAATCAATTTATTCTTTTCTAGATGATTATAAACCTTTTCCAACACTTTACCAACAACTGAGGTAAGGCTCACTGGTCTATAATTACCAGGGTTGTCTCTACTCCCCTTCTTGAACAGGGGAACCACATTTGCTATCCTCCAGTCATCTGGTACTATTCCTGTAGACAATGACGAGTTAAAGATCAATGCCAAAGTCTTGGCAATCTCCTCCCTGGCTTCCCAGAGGATTGAGAATAAATCCCATCCAGCCCAGGGGACTTCTCTATCTTCACCCTCTGTAGGATTTCTAATACCTCTTCCTTGTGAACCTCAATCCCACCTAGTCTAGTAGCCTGTATCTCAGTATTCTCCTCGACAACATTGTCGTTTTCTAGAGTGAATACTGTTGAAAAATATTCATTTAGCGCTTTCCCTATCTCATCTGACTCCACACACAACTTAACACTACTATCCTTGATTGGGCCTAATCTTACTTTCGTCATTCTTTTATTCCTTAAATACCTATAGAAAGCCTTAGGGTTTACCCTGATCCTATTCGCCAACAAGTTCTCATGTCTCCTCCTGGCTCTTCTGAGCTCTCTCTTTAGGTCTTTCCTGGCTACCTCGTAGCCCTCAAGTTCCCTAACTGAGTCTTCACATCTCATCCTAACGTAAGCCTTCTTCTTCCTCTTGACCAGAGATTCCACTTCCTTCGTGAACCACAGCTCCCGCGCTCTACAGCTTCCTCCCTGCCTGATAGGTACATACTTATCTCGGACACTCAGGAGCTTTTCCTTGAATAGGCTCCACATTTCTAATGTGCCCATCCCCTGCAGTTTCCTTCCCCATCCTATGCTCCCTAAATCTTGCCTAAACTAAAAGTTTATACGTGTATTCAAACTTTTAAATCTTCCTGGCAGAAGAGGGTGGAAGGGAATATAACTGGGGTGCTTTATCTTGGCTGCTTTCCTGAGGCAGTGGGAAGTATAGATGGAAGTGTAGATAGGTCGAAAGGCTGGTTTTCCAAGAGGACTGGACTGTGTTCACCACCATCTTGCCCGTCCTCAGTCCGTCTCCATTGCTGTCTCATTCTCACTCTCCGTGTCCCTTTCTCTCTTTTTATCTCATTCCAATTTTCCATTTCTCTTTCTCGGTCTCTTATTCTCACTCTCCAACTCTTAGATGTCTCTATCTCTCAACTCTTTTACCTCTTTCTATCTCAGCCTCAGTCCTCATTTCCCTTTCTTATTCTACTCTTCCTGATTCTTTGCTTTTCTCAACTCTGTCACAGTATCTCCCTTCCTCCATCTCTCTGTTGGTTCCATTCTCTTTTATCTCTCTCTCTCTCTCTCTCTCTGTCCCTCAGTCTCAGCCCTATCTCTCCACCTTTCTTTCTGTCCCTGCCTTTGCTGGGTCTCAGATGCAATCTCAGTCCCCCTCCCAGTGTGACTCCATCTCTGAGCCGGTGAGTTTAATGCTTGGGCTAGTTAACCAGGATGCTGTGGTTCTGTGTGAGAGCTCAGTGTGAGCTTGTTCTGACAGCTGACAGCTCAGCAGTTGCCCTGGCATCACACATGGTGCTGAGATTTATGGTAACATATTCAGGAGCTGGCACCCTGAGCCTGCTCAAAATATAAAGCTGCTCTCTCTGGTCTCACTCCCATCAATCCCAGCTTGTGGCCTTGTCTTTCTGACCATGCTGAAGCAGTGCAAGTCTGCCAATGCCCCTCCTGAGGCAGCACTGAGCCACAGCCCCATCCCTAAGCACTCACCTCCCCCACCCCCACCCCTCTCTTGCTCACACACAGTGGATCCCACAGCTCTTGTAGCAGCAGGACAACTAGACCATTCAGTCCCTCAAGCCTGCTCCACTTCTGAATACTACAATGGCCAGTCCCATTTCAACTCTATTCTCCTGTTTGCTCTCCATTGCCCTTCAACCCATTGCTAATGAAAACTCTGTCTCCTCCTTACATTTACTCAGTGTTCCAGCTTCCAGCATTCTCTGTGGGAGTGAATTCCACAGACTCATGACCCTTTGGGAGAAGTAATTTCTCCTCACCTCTGTTTTAAATCTGCTACCCTTACCATAAAATTATGATCTCTCGTTCACCTGCACAGGAAACCATCCCCCATGCACCTCCTTCCTTGGTCCCCTTTCGCGTCTTGTATACATCAAATAAAACTCTTCTCATTCTTCTAAACTTTAGAAATTGCTCCACCTCTCTTCATAAGGCAAACACCTCATCCCTGGAATCAATCTAATGAACCTCCCCTGAACTGCCCCCAGTACAATTACCTCTGTCCCTCAAGTAAGGGGACCAAAACTGTACACAATACATATCATGATGGGCAGAGCTGTCTGAAAGCTGAGAAACGCAGGAACCAAACTTGCAGGTTTGAGAGATTGCAATGAAATGAAATAAAATCCAATGATGGGTCTCGTGTAAACTCCTCCAGTGAGAGTCAGGACAAATGCAATAGGCAGAGTGCGGAGTAACAGAAGAAGAAGAGAACGGAACTGCAGTCGACGGAAAGGAAATCGAGAAATCTAACACCCTGTCAACAGTAAATAAGTATTAAGAGAGGCTTTGAGTCCCATTATGGACAAGATGGAATATTTACTGACTACTAATGATATAAGAATTGGTGAGGTGGTAAGTAATGAGGAGGGCAGCCTTAGATTACAGGAGGTTATGGATGGGCTGACTAGTGGCAAATACAATTCAATCCAGAGGAAGACCAAAAAGTGACAGTCATACTCAAGAAGGGGTGTGAGGACAATCCTAGGAAATGCCGGTAGTGGGTAAGGTTATATAAACAACAAATAATCTGGGCACAAACTTTACAGGTGCTCAGACAAGCTTGGATTAAGAGGAGCCAATGTGGATTTGTAAAAAGACAGTTGTGCTTGACCAATCACAAAAGAGCATTTTTGATGAAGTTACAGAGAAGGTTGATGGAGGTCACATGGTGGATGTCGTTTAAATGGATTTTGACAAAGAACAGTGAACAGCAGCAAGGCTCATGGAATACAAGGACCTGTGTTGATGATACTTTACCAGCTGATGATCACTATCATCCAGTGTTATTTCTGCTGGGTGTGTGTGGTATTGGTTAAGAATGTCAGTAATAAGAGATAACAACGTGTGGAGCTGGATGAACACAGCAGGCCAAGCAGCATCTTAGGAGCACAAAAGCTGACGTTTCAGGCCTAGACTCTAAAAAAGTAATCCTCTTTTGCCTTTGCTTGGCCCTGCTTCTAACTAATGATTAAAGTAGAGGAATCTCTTCGTAGAAAAGGCACAGTTCAGAGATAGGTAGCAAAAAGGAGCAGCAAGGTGGCTCAGTGGTTAGCACTGCAGCCCCACAGTGCCAGGGACCCGGGTTCGATTCCAGTCTCAGGTAACTGTCTGTGTGGAGTTTGCACATTCTCCCCGGGGAGGATGGTCTGGATACATCTATTCCCCAGCTTAGAGTTCACTGTCTTTGCCACAGATTGTCAGTGGACACCATTGTAATATGGACATTAATCCCCTCAAAATATATCTTACAAAACATCTTCTCCAAAGCTTTCTCCCCATAGTAAACACATCATAGAGTCCCAGATATGACCTCACTACACTCACCCTGAGCCCACCTCCCCCAGGTTTGTGCCTTCTCAAACACAAGCAGATTGAATGCTTTCTGAAGAAGGATCCCAACTTGACACCTCTGCTTTCCTGCTCCTCTGATGCTGCCTGGCCTGCTGTGTTCCTCCAAGTTCCTCACTATGTTATGTCAGGCTCCAGCATTGGCAGTTCTTACTGTCTCAGACAAAATGCTCCACACTTTCCTCAGGAAGCACTCTCTTTGGACTTTCAAAGAATGGTAGCTCTCTTGTATGAGAGCTGATCTATGGATCTGTTCCCTCCTGACAGATCTCTTGTCTCCTGGGTCTCCTTCCCATCATTGTAGATGTTGCTGCTGGTCAATTACCGTATCTGGGGAGCTTGTAATCAACAGAATTTCCTTCAGCAGCAGGACTCCTTGCTGCTGATTCAGCTTGTTGACCTGTTAATGATGATCACAGATGATAAATTCTCTGCTTAAGCCTTGTACTTCCTTCTTTGCCATGGCTTGGGATTGTGGACCAAGCAATATCTCCATGTTTGGAGCAGGCACTCTCTCTTCCACAGTTTAAACTGACAACCTCCCTTTGGCTTTAAACTGTGTCCTCCATCCGTGGACATCCTTCAGACTCCCATGGAGCTCCTCGTTTTCAATTTGTCTTCGGTCCTTTTTTGTGTTTGTTCAGTCCCCAATCTCAGGTGCGTTATTAAAGGATTGTCACTCACTCAGTACTCTCTCTGTCAATGCCACTGGCTGACCTGCAGACGATCACAGAAAGATATTCGAATGACCATAAAGTTGGTTGTACTGTTGCTTCATCTCCTCATTTCTCACACGTTTGGCCAGGTTTTTGCTTCTGACAAGTTCTCGGTGATCCTGTAGATTTTCACACTAGGTCAAGAGCTCTTCAATCTGTTTGGAAATTCCCCAAAGGGAAGCTGGGAAAATAAGCGAAGGGAAAAGGGGGAAGTGAAAAACTGGTATTGTGATCCAGTTGGGGATTATAGAGTCAGACAGCACGGAAAGAGATCCTTTGGTCCAGCCAGTCCATGCCAAACATAATCCCAAACTAACTTAGTCCCACCCACCAGCTCCTGGCCCATTTCCCCCAAACCTTTCTCACATAAGGGTCTTTTAAATTTAGTAACGGTGCCCACATCCACCACTTCCTCAGGAAATTCATTTCACACAGAAACGACTCTCCGAGTAAAACATGTGCTCCTCATCTCTTTTTTAAATCTCTCTCCTCTCACCTTAAAAATATGCACTTAGTCTTGAAATCCCCTATCCTAGGAAAACAACTCCTACCATTAACCCTATCAATGTCCCTCATGGTTTTATAAACCTCTGTCAGGTCATCTCTCAACCTGCTACACTGTGGTGGAATAGATCCCAGTCTATCTAGCTTTTCTTTGTAAAGAATTCTGATGTTTTCCTTTAACCAGTCAAAGTACACCATGATAAGAACCGAAAGAACTGCGGACGCTGTAAGTCAGAAACGAAAACAGGAAGTTACTGGATAAACTCAGCAGATCTGGCAGCATCTGTGAAGAAAAAAGATCAGAGTCAACATTTCGGGTCCGGTTACTGAGAAAGGGTTACCGGACCTGAAACGTTAACTCTGATGTTTTTCTTCACTGATGCTGCCAGACCTGCCGAGCTTTTCCAGCAACTTCCAGTTTTTGTTCCTGAAAGTACACCATGAGGCTACTTTTTAAATAGTGAAACAAATTACATTGTGTGTAAAAGACTCAAACAAAACAAAGCACTATTAACTTAATGTGGTTCATAACTACGTACACCATGTGCTCTGATTTACCTCCTATGTTCACTAAAACTGCCTGTATAAGCTAATCAGTCTTAAAGATAGTCACTTCTTTAGTATTTCCACAGTTGCCACATAGCCACAGAATCTTTTCTCAGCTCCTCCATTTACTCTCTCTTGTCTATTAGGTACACATTCGCTTCTCTGGTTACTTTTCTAATATTCCAAGCAAATCTGCCAGATGCAATCATTACCAGAAGTCTCTGGGGGGACCACTGCAGATTCTTCCACTAGTTTCAAGTAACGTTCTAGTTTCTTACGCTAACACAGTTTAAATCTCATCCACATCCCACATGGTCAATGATGAAGTTACTCTACAGTGCAGGCTGAGGGAAGGATCATTTCCTTTGGCTTTCTCTTAAAGACCTGCAAGCCGCATGATGCCCAAACTCCAAATAACTCTCTCAGCAAACACCTGGCTAAATTGAACCCATAGAACTCCCCTAATCGTTGCCCATCTCCGAGATGGAGTAATCTGTTCTGGGCCATCATCAAACCTTGGGTTAATTATCCCACATCTACAATTTCCTCTTTGATATGATGAAATCAATGAATTTACTGAATGCTGTGAAACAATTTTAGTTCTAGCTTCCTAACTGGAAGGAATGCATCACATCGCATCACAGGTTCTCCAGCTTTGTAAACTCACTTCTGTTAACTTCTTAAATCAACAAGGCGCCAATCTGTAAAAATATAATAGACTCAAAACTTCAATTGCACTTGTCTCATTTTCAAAAACATGTGAACAAACGTTGCAATCAAAATGCATAGGAGAAACTGAGAGAATTTGAGAAGATACAGGCAGCTAACGTGAAAGGCAATCCCAATGAGCATGTATATAATGGGAAATGGGAATGGGAGGGGGTGGGGGGGTTGGGGGGCTGATAGTAGTAGTAGCTAGGGAATGAATGTATCAAGGCAGGGGACATGGCTGGGGATTTAAATGAGAATATTTCGCCTCTATTTACAAAAGAAAGACTCCTGAGCTAGCTGTAACACTGGATGGGTGAATGGATGGACTATTTATGAAGGATAACTCTGTAAAAAGGACAGTGATTTAGACAAGAGTGAATGAATTGAAGATAGATTTTGTCAGGGTGACTTGTGTTTCTTTAATGTGACCTGCTCAGTCTCAGCTGGCCACTTGTTTGCAGGCTGTATGTCTGTTTCGGGCCTTCTCAAACTCCATGTCGCAGGTGCTGGTGATGAATCCCTCCCCACAGGTGGCATTGCCATCTGCATTGCCCATCAGCCAGAGGTTCCACTTTTGTCATTGACTGACATTGAGCGTTCCCCTGTCCCTTTGCTGGAATCTGTGAAGCGGTACCTTGGATGACCTGTTGGGACGTGGGCTAGCTCCCTGTGCCTCTGATAGAGTTAGTTCATATTCTGCTGTGGAAATAACTGACTGGGGGTGGTGCGCGTGTAATTTCCCAGACGGAAAACCAAAAAAAAACTGCTGGAAATCACAGAGCTTTGATGAAGAGTCACTAGACTTGAAACATCAGCTTTGCTCTCTGCCCATGGACGTTGCCTGACTCACTGTGATCTCCACCACTTGTGGTTTTCAACACAGATTCCAGCATCTGCTCCTCTAATTTGCTCCTCTAATTGTCTAGAGGTTGGATCAAACACTACTGCTTCATCCTAACTCTTTAAAGGGCTATACTCGGATCTACAGTCACAATTGCAAACTATGCAGATAACACTAAACTTGGATAAAAGAGGGGTCCCCAATTTAGGAAAACCTGGCCTCCCACTATCTGTACTTACAAAACGTGATCTCATACAGGGCTGTAAGTTTAAAAACACAAGACATGAACCCTTTCCTGGACTTACAAAAAGCTCCTTTAGATTGTCGTGTGCTGTGTTTCATATTGTGTTCACGTCGACTAGCGGATGGTTTGTAGAAGGGAGACAGTGACAGATCTCTACGGGAAGGTGGTGAATGTGTGCCAGATGAAATTTAATGCAGGGAAAGGTGAGGTGATATATTTTGATCAGTGAGCAGCATAAAATAAAGGACACAGTCCTAAAGGTCAAGGCACCTGGTAGTACTTCTGCAAAAATCATTGGAAGTAGCAGGTTGAAGGGCTATTTAATAAAGCTCAGTACGGCTTGCTGAGTTTTATTAATTGGGACATACAATGCAAGAGTAAGAAGGTTCTGTTAAAGCATGAATAAAACACAGCTTTCACTCTCTGCTGAGTCCTAAATTTTACTAATAATCTAAAGGCAGCAGAGACAGAGAGGGTGCAGAAAGGATTCATGAGAGTGATTCTAGGGATGAGGAACATCAACTATGTGGATGGATTAGAAAATTTGATACTACTTTCCCCGGAGAAGAGACTGTTGTGGGCAGGTTTGATTGAGATGCTTAGGATCCTGAAGGTCCTGGATAGGCAACACTGGGGCAAACTGTTCCCAATTGTTTGAAGGATCAAGAACCGGAGAATTCAGGTTAAAGGGGAATGGGAAAAGAAGCAACAGGGACATAAGAAAAATCCTTTCCACACAGCAAGTGGCTAGGGTCTGGGATACACTGTCTGAGAGTATGGGGGAGGGAGGCAGGCTCACTCAGGGAGGGGTTAGGGTCTGGGACACACTGTCTGAGAGTGTGGGGGGTAGGCAGCTTCACTCAGGGAGGGGTTAGGGTCTGGGATACACTGAAATTGGCAGCCTGTCAGGCCATTTTGAGATGACAAATTGATGGCAAGTTCAGTTTGAACTGGTTAGCCCACACGCCCCTGAACGCAGACTGGTATCAGTTGGCACAGGCAGGTGCACATTGTGGGAATGGCAGGAACATAGGGGCTCCCTCTGACACGTCAGCCTGGTGTCTAAAACAATTGCCCCAACATGCCCTTCCCCCACCCTGGGTACTACTGCCTTCCCTGGTCCTCTCCAATCCTGACTCACTTTACCTCCAAAATGCTGCCTTCTGCCATCTCGCACCTCCCACCGCAAACCCCGTAAGTTTTCCGTGCACATTTTAGTTCTTCTGGAAAGTCTGGGGAATAGAATAAAACTCAGGAAAGACCAGTAATGGGGGTCTGAGCTAGGTTTCCACATGCAGATATACATCAGGTGTTTCCATATAACCATCATTTCCCACTGTTACCAGGTTTACCTACTGTCCCCAAACACTTACTGTGCTCTCTGTTTTATTACCTGATATGGCTTTACTCTCTCCCTTGCCTTATTGGGTCTTCCACCAGGGCTATATGCCTCAGTGTGGCCATTCTCAGCAGCTGGATTCACTCTCCTCCTTCCCTTTTCCCAATGAAAATTGCTCCATTCTATTCCCTAATCCCCTTCTGCCCTTGCAGGAATTGCTCATTCCACTCAGCTCACCCCGACACTAACAGTTTGACTATCTGATCAGGCCCGGCTCTCTCAGATATCGTGTCACCAGTGAAAATAGGAGCAGCAGTAGGCCCATTCAGCCTATTGAGTGCGCTCTACCCTTTACTGAGATCATGACTGATCTGGTGGCTCTCAACTCTACTTTCCTGCCTTTTCCCATAACCCTTAAAATATGTCTTTCTCAGCCTTGAATATATTTAATGACCCAGACAGCTCTCTGGGGGTAAAAAATTTCACAGATTCACTAGTCTCTGAGAGAAGAAATTCCGCCCCACCTCTGTCTTAACTGGTTGACCCCCTAACTCTGAGATCATGCCCTTTGGCACTAGATCCTCCCACAAGGGGAAACAACTTCTCCATATCGACCCTGGCAAGGTCCCTAAAAATCTCAATTGTTTCAATACGATCACCTCTCATTCTTCAAAACTTCAAAACGATCCACTCAACTTTAATTCCTAGGGAAATCTTTGCATACCCAGGGTTAACTCAGTGAGCATTCTCTAGACAAACTATTGTTCCTTAGATAAGGGAATCAAAATTGTTCAACATATTCAATGTGGTCTGATTAATGTTTTATGTTGTTTTTGCAAAACTTCCTTATTTTTATACTCCATTCCCTTTGTGAAACAATAGTTGGTTGGCAGGGAATCGGGGAATTTGATGTTTTGGCTTTCCTCTCTATGACCCTGGCTAATTTCCTCAATGCCTCAGTTAGACAGAACTTGAGTCCCAACTTCTCATTTCCGGTCCAACTATCCTATCATTCACTGAGCTCCCCCTGCTTCAATTCCTCAATTTTCTATGTGCATTTTTGCTCTGCTGGAAAGTCTGGGGGAATAGAATAAAACTCAGCAAAGGCCAGTCAAGGGGGTTTGAGCTAGGTTCAGTTCTTCTTAAGCTTCTTGATCCTTGTTCAGCTTGACAACAATGCCCTGGAAAACTCTGTATCGCCCAGAGCAGAACCCTAGACTGGATTTCAGGCTGTGGAGTGTTAGGGGGTTCAGAGGTGGGTGGTTAGCGCAGTGGCTGGCCCTGTATTGGAAATCTATGTGTTACAGGTTCCGAAACTGATCTCTGAGGAACAGAAATACTCGCCAATGAAATTTCAAACAAGCCACTCACTCACTCACTCACTCATTCATTCACAATCTCTCTCACTCACTCATTCACTCACTCACACTCACTCACTCAATCTCCCTCACTCTCTCTCTCTCACTTACTCATTCACTCACACTCACTCACAATCTCACTCACTCACACAATCTCTCTCACTCTCTCACTCACAATCTCTCTCATTCAATCAGAATCTCTCTCACTGACTCTCACTCATTCACTCATTCACTCACTCACTCACTGTCTCATTCACTCACAGTCACTGTGTCACTCACTTACTGTCTCACTCACTCACTCACTGCCTCATTCACTCACTCTCACTCACTCATTCACTCCATGGATAACCCCCGAGACAGAGCTTCATCCTCTGCTGGAGATGTCCTGATGGTACCCAGTGCCTGTGCCAGGGTCATTGAGTGACAGGTAAGGATGGGGAGCATTTGTCAAATCTGGTATTTCTGGAGGTTTCATCAGATGATGTTTTGACTGTAGTGATTATAACAAGGTCTGCCAAAGTGGACCTTGTAGAATATGGGCTCACTGACTGGGCTGTTAACCTGATCCAATCAGGGACCCCTGGCTGACAGATATAAACAGGACTGTCAGATGTTCTGTTCACTCTGAGGAAGTCGGGTAGTGTCAAGGACTCCCCATGTGTAAATAAAGGGCGACTTGGTCACAGAATACCAGCCCCTGTGGAGTTATTCCAGTGACGATGAGAGAAGAGCATGCTCCTGAAGAAATTCACTTGCAACAGTCGTCTATGAGTTGGTGTAAGCATTATTAGCATCATGCCATTATTTGGGAAGCTTGACTCATTTGATCCTGCTGGGCCCAGTATGTGGAATGAATATGTTGTTTTTTTTCCAGGCAAACGACATTGCGGCAGATGAAAAGCAATGGGCAATTCTCCTGACAGCTTGTGGACGCACAGCTTTTCCAGTTATTAGGAGCTTAATGTTACCTGAAGCAGCAAAGACTAAAACCTTTCAAAAGTTGATGGATTTAGTTAAGGAATATTGCAATGTTATGCCTTCCTCTAATTCTGAGCTGTTATTGCTTTTACTCAGCAATTTGAAAACGAGGGGATTCCAGGTTGGGATTTTTGACTGAGTTAGGATGACTAACAGAGGCATGTGACTTTGGTTTAACCCTTAATGAGATACTGAAAGCCGCTTGGTATGTGGCATTAATGAAGTAATCATGTAAAAGTGCCTATTAGCTGAAACCCAACTGGACTTCAAGCAGGTTTTATCACTGGAAAATGCAGCAAGTGGAGCATGTGGGTTGCAGGGTATTCCAAGGGAAGTGGATACCATCGCCAGTCTGAATGAAGTTGGGGAACACCACTTCAGTGAAAGCAATTTCACAGCATCAGTCAGGGCATACCATGAATAGTGGGACTCTCGATTAGCCCACAGCAAAATCTCAAAACAAAGCCAAGCCTAGGCCAAATGGATCACATTTTCTTCAGGATTCAGGCCGGCAAGCCATTGTACTTGCTGCCAGTATGTGAACTCAAGACAGAAAGAGTTCCAACAGCTCTAAATTGAAGGAACAGTACTCATAGGCCAGCATCCAGGGAAGTGCATACCCTGGAAAGTCCACCTACATCTGGTTTGGAACAGTTATACTGCTCAGAACCTCATCCAAATCAGAACCAATCAAAATAAACGTCTGTTAAACAGTTAACCTGATTTTAATGGAGGTTGATACTGGTGCAGTTGTATCAGTGATGGCAGAACCAGGCTTTAACAAGATTCTCACTGCACTCCAACCCTTAAATTTGCACAAGACCTCTGTTAGACTGAGAACCTACACTGGGGAACCGCTACAGGTTAATGAGACAACTTCAGTCCCAGTCCCCTATGAGAAGCAGCTGGTACAGTTAGCACTGACTGTAGTAAAAGGCTCAGGGCCAAGCCTGATGGACCAAAATTAGTTGAAAAAGATTCATCTTGATTGGCTCAACACTTTTTGCTGACAACATGGCTGCCTGAGTGAAGTCCTAATTAAATACCTGGATGTTTTTCAGGAAGGTCTAAGGGCTATCAAAGGAGCCAAGGCCACTTTGCATGTTGACCAGGAAGCAATCCCATGATTCTGCAAGGCCTGCCCACTGCCCATTTGCCTTATGGGTAAAAGTAGAGGTAGCAATCAGGAGGCTGGAAAGTGAAGGAATCATTAAACCAGTGCAGTTTGTGGTATAGGCACTATCGGTCATACCATTTATGAAGCCCAGTCAATAGCTCATCCTTGTGGGGAGTCTAAACAAATGGTAAATCCCTTTTTGCAGCTGGATATGTACCCAAACCCTTGTAAAGAGGAATTATATGTAAAGCTGGCTCAGGGCCTGTGCTACATGAAGCTAGATATGAGCCATGTGTACCTGCACTTGCAATTAGATGAGGATTCCCAGAATTATGATACAGTTAATACCCATAATAGTTTGTGCCAATACACGGGACTGCCATTTGGGTGTGCAGATTTCCAGCAGACAATGGAGAATATTTTACAGGGTCTCCTCTGAGTCACCATTTATCTAGATGACATGCTAATAACAGGGAAGACCAATAAAGAACACTTAGAGAACTTGGACGTAGGCCTTAGATGTTTCTCCCAGGCAGGTATATGCCATACAATGATAAAACATGGGTTCCAGGCACTCCAAGCGACCTACTTGGCCACAGAATTGACAAGACTGGGTCATATCTGTTGGAAGATGAAGTGTGAGCAATCAAAGATGCCCCAGCTCCCACATCTGTACCAGAACTTAGATCTTTCCTTGGGCTCGTGAACTACTACAGGAAGTTCATACACAACCGGGCCTCCATCCTTCCACATTAGCATCAGCACTTTAAAAGCAACACCCTCAGATATGGTTGCATAGCCAAGCCATAGCTTTCAGGGAAGTGAAGAAACAGCTATCATCGTCTAAGTTGTTGGCACACTGTGACCCCGAGCATGATCTGGTGACATGTGATGTGTCCCACTTGGCATCTGGGTAATATTAGCTCATAGTGGCCTAATGGAGAGGAATGCCCAACAGGGTATGCATCCAGGTCTTTGGCTAATGCAGAGGGTAAATTCACCCAGATGGAGAAGGAAGGTTTGGGGTTAAATTTGAAGTCAGGAAGTTCCATCAATGCCTTTACGGGCATAAACTTGTAATATTAACAGATCACAAACCCCTGCTAGGTCTGCTTAAAGAGGACCAAACAGTGCTGTCCATAGCTTCAGGTCAAATTCAGCAGTGGGATCTAATACTAAGTGCATATAATTGCAAGTTGGAATACCGGGAGGCCAAATGGCAAATGCAGTGCTTTGAGCGTCTCCCACTGACACATACACCATCAGTGAATCTATCACTGAAAGAGTCTGTAATGGTTTTAAATTTTCTGAACACATTTCCAGCCATGGCTGACAATGTTGGTCTTTGGACTGTAATGGTTTTAAATTTTCTGAACACATTTCCAGCCATGGCTGACAATGTTGGTCTTTGGACTGTGGCCATGCTGTCACTATAAAAGGGTATTTTGTCCTGTTTTTTACCCCTTGATGAGAGGTTGTAAGGCAGAGGCACCAAACTGTCTCTAAGAAAGTAAACAATTTGTGAGGCCTTGGGTTTTGTTTAAAAGCTGGAACAATACAAGCGCCTGGATGTGGCCAGGTGTCACAGGCCAGACTTTCTAGTTTTTGTTTTAGCTTTCAGGGTTAGTTTTAAGAAGAAGCCTTTGGGGTCTCAAAAGAGTTGGAAGCTTCAGTGAATGTCTACCCAGCTGCTACCTTCTCTGAATTTTGTCTTTTTTTTACATTGTGGATTGGAGAACTGCAGGTGAAAATTGGTGTCTGAACTAGCCTTTCTTCTAAGGGTTAAAATCATTTCATGGAACTGCAGATGCTTGAGAATCTGAGATAGCAAGGTGTAGAGCTGGATGAACACGGCAGGCCAAGCAGCATCAGAGGAGCAGGAAGGCTGAGAAGGGTCTAGGCCCAAAACGTCAGCTTTCCTGCTCATCTGATGCTGCTTGACCTGCTGTGTTCATCCAGCTCTACACCTTGTTATCTCTTTTTTCCAAGGGGTGTGTTTATGGGATGTTACTATATTAGAAACATTTAATTAATAAGAGGTACTGCATCTGTTGTTCAGTTAAGTTTTTCAATAGTTATGTTATTCTAAATTCCTCTTTTCTTTGTATTTTAACTCTTCTTTTAAAAAAAAATTGCATTTTGCTTGAAGTAGTTTGACCAGTCATTGTATCTGCAAAATGGCATTTCACATCTA
Source organism: Stegostoma tigrinum (assembly GCF_030684315.1). Classification (NCBI taxonomy): domain Eukaryota; kingdom Metazoa; phylum Chordata; class Chondrichthyes; order Orectolobiformes; family Stegostomatidae; genus Stegostoma; species Stegostoma tigrinum. Next base: position 67,729,364 of record NC_081364.1, on the reverse strand, counting down.
CTTTTAAATTAAGGAAAAGATAGGGCTGTTTTATGTTCTTTTTAATGCAGTTTTTATGCTGCAGCTCTACAAAACCCTGGTGAGACCACACTTGGAATATTGAGTCCAGTTCTGGTCGCCCGATTATAGGAAAGATGTGGAGGCTTTGGAGAGGGTGCAAAGGAGGTTTACCAGGATGCTGCCTGGACTGGAGGGCTTGTCTTATGAGGAGAGGTTGACTGAGCTCGGACTTTTCTCTCTGGAGAGAAGAAGGAAGAGAGGTGACCTGATCGAGGTGTACAAGGTAATGAGAGGCATGGATAGAGTCGATAGCCAGAGACTTTTCCCCAGGGCAGGATTGACTGACACAAGGGGTCATAGTTTTAAGGTGTTAGGAGGAAGGTATAGAGGAGATGTCAGAGGGAGGGTCTTCACCCAGAGAGTTGTGAGCGCATGGAATAGTTTACCAGTGGTAGTCATGGAAATGGAGTCATTTAAGCGACTGCTGGACATGCAAATGGACAGCAGTGAATTGAGGGGAATGTAGGTTGGGTTATTTTATTTTTGGATTAGGATTATTCCACGGCACAACATCGTGGACCGAAGGGCCTGTACTGTGCTGTACTTATCTATGTTCTATGTTCTAGATTACCTTCTTAAAAATATATTGAGAGAAGTCTGGTCTGGTCACAGCAGAGTGCAGTGAGCGCAGGTCCTGGCCAGACTGAAACAGCTGGTGATGATGAGGAGAATGTTTTTGGACCCGGAGACCCCTGATCACAGTGGAATACAGTGTATTATTATTGTGGGGGGGCAAGAGGGATTGTCCCAAGAAAAGGTCGCTGCCAGATACTGGCTGAACTCCACCAGGGTCATCTGTGCAATTCCAAGGTGAAGATGTTGGTGAGAAGCAATGTTTGGTGGCCAAGATTGGTTGGAGACATAGCTGCATTGGTGGGGCAGTGCCCAGAGTGCCAACGAGGACAGAAATTACCACCAGCAGCTCCTCCCATATTCGTGGAAATGGCCAGTAAACCCTGGACTTGATTACACATCGACTCTGAAAGTCCTTTCCTGTCTCAAAATTTTTAGTCACGTTGGAGACCTACTCAAAGTGGCTGGACATGCACAGAGTTCATTCATCAAACACAATAATGATAGAAAAAGTACATTCATCTTTTACACTATATATACTCCCGGGAGTGTTTGTGACAGATAACAAGGCATCGTTCATCAGCAGGGAACTTGAGCATTTCTTAAAGTTGAATGGCATTTGTCTTGTAGGGACAGCTCCATACCATCCATCACCCAGTGGTCTGGCAGAAAGAGCACTACAAACTTTGAGGCAGGCTTAAAGAAACAGCCTCCAGCTTCGTTCAATACCAAACTGTCCTGGTTCCTGTTTGATTATCAGACCATCCCTATGCAACTACAGGAACATGTCCAGCAGAGTTGCTAATGGGAAAAAGAATGCAGCAGGTTAAACCTGGTCTTCCCAGACCTGGTGGGGAGGATGAAAAGGCATCAGGAACGCCAATGCAGCCACAAGATTCTGCTGAGTGAGAGAAACAGTTTTACTTTACTTTTTACTTTTACTTTTTACAAGGTTTGGTTTAGGAATAACACAAGTGTCCCTATTTGGGTAAGAGACATAGTTAATGTGAAGTCAGGTCCAGTGATGTATGAAGTTTGGGTAGGTGCTTCCATCCTGAACTGACATGTGGACCATATGAAAGCTGCAAACTTGCAAATGATGCAGGAGCAAAGTGTGCCAGGCTCTTCGACTGTGCTACCTACCGTTCCAGATCCCGTGAATTCTCCCTCTCTGAAGATATCATGGAATCACACATGGACATGGCAAATGGTGCCTCCTTGTCACCTTTGCTGCCTGAAGAAGAGAATGAATGCCTTCTGAGATGCTCTGGGCACAAGAGGCAAGCTATTGTGCATTAAATGCTGCCTGTATCAGAGGCAGAATTGGAGGATCCTGACCTGACGCTGAAACAGCCCATGAGGAGTTACAAAAAAATGCCAGCCGATGTTCTTGGACTCAGAGGGGCAGGGATGTAATGATTGTAACACGCTCAGCCAGGTGGAGCTCACAGAACAAAAACCGAAAGAATTGCGAATGCTGTAAATCAAGAATGAAAACAGAAATTGCTGGAAAAGCTCAGCAGGTCTGGCAGCCATCTGTGAAGAAAAAAAAAGTTAATGTTTCAGGTCCGGTAACTGTTCCTCAGAAATCAGACCTCGTAGAATATATGTTCCCTGATTGGACCAGGTTACTAGCCATAACCAGGGAGCCCTGGGCCAGTGTCAAGGAATTTCCACCTGTAAATAAAGGGTTACTTGGCAACAGGAAACTGAGTCCTGTGGCGTTGTTTCATTGACCATATGACATGCGAATAGATGGTGTCTGGTCACATGATGGTGATGAGAACATCTCTATAAATGGTACTGCAATTAATGTGGCACTGGTAACCCATCACAGTCAAGTCACTTTGCCCCTACTCTTGTAAATTTGAGTGTGTGTGTGTGTGTGTGTGTGTGTATGTGTGTCTGCGTCTGTCTCTGAGACAGAGAGAGAGACTGTGTGTGTGTGTGTGTGTGTGTGTGTGTGTGTGTGTGTGTGTGTGTGTGTGTGTGTGTGTGAGTGTGTGAGTGTGTGTGTGTGTGTGTGTGTCTGTCTATCTCTGAGACAGAGAGAGACTCTGTGTGTGTGTGTGTGTGTGTGTGTGTGTGTGTCTCTGAGACAGAGACTGTGTGTGTGTGTGTGTGTGTGTGTGTGTCTGTCTATCTCTGAGACAGAGAGAGACTCTGTGTGTGTGTGTGTGTGTGTGTGTGTGTGTGTGTGTCTGTCTGTCTGTCTGTCTGTCTCTGAGACAGAGACAGACTGTGTGTCTGTCTGTCTGCCTCTGAGACAGAGAGAGAGTGAGTGTGTGTGTGTGTGTGTGTGTGTGTGTGTGTGTGTGTGTGTGTGTGTGTGTGTGTGTGTATGGTTAGTGGTGCCCATTAAATGTTTTATTTAAAACATGGGGAATTTGAGTTAGAGCAGTGGGGAATGCAGATTAGAGGTAGGGAGAATTAGACAATGGGATTGGAGTTTTAAAGCGAGAGAATGGGGGGAATGGATGATCAGACAGAGAATGGGGGTAGTAATGGAGGATGAGAGCGATAGAGAATGGGGAAGATGTATGTGATACACCAAGCAGCCCATGCACATGTTTAGACTCGCGCACATGACCCACAAATGTGTTCCTCCTTCCGCGCACATGCACGTGCCCTGTGACCTGGGGAACATGTGTCCTATTCAGTTATGTACACAGCAGAGATGTGTTTAGGCGGTTCTGGGAATTAAATGCCATTGTCAGAGCCATCGTTGTGAGAGAAGTCACAGGGATTTGGTCTGTTGGCATTACTTTGAGTTTGTCTCTTTACTAGTTATAAAAATGGTGAAAATGTGATTTAAAAAGTCTGTTTGGCCACCAGTCAACCTGCCTGTTCCTATTATCTCTTGCACATCTGCCAATGTTGTATACTGTATCCATTGTACCCGGTGTGGCTTCCTCTACATTGGGGAAGCCAAGCGGAGGCTTGGGGACCGCTTTGCAGAACACCTCCGCTCGGTTCACAATAAACAGCTGCACCTCCCAGTCGCGAACCATTTCAATTCCCCCTCCCATTCCTTAGACGACATGTCCATCCTGGGCCTCCTACAGTGCCACAACGATGCCACCCAAAGGTTGCAGGAACAGCAACTCATATTCCGCTTGGGAATCCTGCAGCCCAATGGTATCAATGTGGACTTCACCAGCTTCAAAATCTCCCCTTCCCCCACCGCATCCCAAAACCAGCCCAGTTCTTCCCCTCCCCCCACTGCATCACACAACCAGCCCAGCTCATCGCCTCCCCCCACTGCATCCCAAAACCAGTCCAGCCTGTCTCTGCCTCACTAACCTGTTCTTCCTCTCACCCATCCCTTCCTTCCACCTCAAGCCGCACCTCCATTTCCTACCTACTCACCTCATCCCACCTCCTTGAACTGTCCGTCTTCCCTGGACTGACCTATCCCCTCCCTACCTCCCCACCTATACTCTCCTCTCCACCTATCTTCTTTTCTCTCCATCTTTGGTCCGCCTCCTCCTCTCTCCCTATTTATTCCAGTTCCCTCTCCCCATCCCCCTCTCTGATGAAGGGTCTAGGCCTGAAACGTCAGCTTTTGTGCTGCTGAGATGCTGCTTGGCCTGCTGTTTTCATCCAGCCTCACATTTTGTTGTCATAAACACACAATACAAGATTTCTAAATCAGAATTTGAATCAAACACAATACTCGGGCTCATTCAAAGGTTGGGATTTTGCCAGTTTATGAAGAATGTAACATTTATTAAAGTTGGAATGCTCTATGTTTCTGTGAGGTTCTAATTTCTGCCTTTTGTGTTCTTGTCATTTAATAAAAGTTGTTGAGTTCCTTGCTGACAATGTTTGTTAATCCCACTCCTGAATTTCTTCTCCAAACTCCGCTTCCTACTCCTGCTGTGTTTAGTCACAGATTCCTTTTAATTGTCATTCTGAACTGAGGTTCCTGGCTCAGATAAATGAACGAATGCCTGTTTCCTGCTGATATGAAAGAGGGAAACACAATAAAAAGGAAATGTGGCCTTGGAACAGCAGCAAGCTCACCACAAAGCTGACATAAATAGACTGGGGCCGAGAGTTTAATCACACTAAAACCAGGAAGGTAATCGGCAGCAATGCGCAGCCCAGACTGTACAGGCGCAACACGGAACATGGCCCCCTGCAAGAGCCAGGCACTCAGGGTCAGTCACCATGACCAGCTACAATACAACCCAAATCACACTGACCCCACATACTGACACACTCACACTGACACACTCACACTGACACATTCACACTGACCCCACACACCGACACATTCACACTGACCCCACACACTGACACACTCACACTGACACACTGACACATTCACACTGACACATTCACACTGACACATTCACACTGACCCCACACACCAACACACTCACACTGACACACTCACACTGACACACACACTGACATATTCACACTGACCCCACACACCGACACACTCACACTGACACACTCACACTGGCCCCACACACTGTCTCCATGTACAAACCCCACACACTGACACACCCACACTGACACATTCACACTGCCCCTACACACTGACTCTCTAACACATAACCCACACTCTGACACACTCACACTGCCCCTACACATTGACACTCTAACACATAACCCACACACAGTGACACACTCACACTGCCCCTACACATTGACACTCTAACACATAACCCACACACAGTGACACACTCACACTGCCCCTACACACTGACTCTCTAACACATAACCCACACACAGTGACACACTCACAGTGCCAATGGTACACAGATGTACACAAGTACAGACAATGGTTTTTTTATTGTCACTATCCCGTTTACAGTCACTCCTCAGCATGTTATCTGGAAAAGTTACAAGGCCCACAGCTGGTAGGGAGACACATTCCTCATTGGAAGCTGCTGTCATCCCCAGTTTAGAACTAGTGATGGACAAGTGAGAATCTCCACCTCTTTGCAGTGAAAGTAATGGGCGGGTGATGGTGTAGTGGGAATGTCACTGGCCCAGTAATCTAGTGACTAATGCTGCGGTGAGCTGATTTTAAATCCCATGCTGGTAGATGGTGACATTTACGCTCAATAGAATCTGCAGTTAAGAACCAGTCTAATACAACCACTGTTATAAAACCCATCTAGTTCATTCACGTCCTTTAGGGACGGAAATCTGTCATCCTCACCCAGTCCGGCCTACATGTGACTCCAGACCCACAGTAATGTGGCTGACTCTTCACTGAACTCTGAAGTGGTCCAGCAAGTTCAGTTCAAGTGGCATTAAGGATGGGCAACAAAGTCAATATTGGCATGCCAACCCCCAGTATAGGGCCACAATTGGGATATGTTGGCCTTGAGCAGGTCTTGAATTGTCCAGTTGGGATGGCTCTGGGGTGCAGCTATTTTTTGGTCTATGGTGATGACTCACAGTCTACGAATAAGGGGTAGGCCATGTGGGACTGAATCATGCAATCATTGAACCATGAGAGTGCGGAATGAGTTTGTTCGTCCACTGTGCACCCATCTTCTGAAGATCACCCTTACCCATGAGGTGAGAAGAAACTCAGTTGTTACACAGCAGAGAGCAGAGCAGGTGGTTCCAACCTGTTTCGAGATATTTCATTAGGTCCAGGGAGGTGCTAACAACCGTTAATGAGTTTTAAAAGCCCCTTTGTGGTAAATACTACCAAGGTTCAGAATTAATCAGGGCTTGGTCTATGTTGCTGTCATCTAAGCTGTGATGGTCTTATGTTGATCACAAGTCATTTCTGTTACCTTTTGTGACGAAGGGTAAAATGGCCACAGCTCTAAGAAAGCACCAAAACTCATCGATAACAAAGTGTGGAGCTGGATGAACACAGCAGGCCAAGCAGCATCTCAGGAGCACAAAAGCTGACGTTTTGGGCCTAGACCCTTCATCAGAGAGGGGGATGGGGAGAGGGAACTGGAATAAATAGGGAGAGAGGGGGAGGCGGAACGAAGATGGAGAGAAACAAGATAGGTAGAGAGGAGAGTATAGGTGAGGATGTAGGGAGGGTATAGGCCAGTCCAGGGAAGATGGACAGGTCAAGGAGGCGGGATGAGGTGGTAGGTAGGAAATGGAGGTGCGGCTTGCGATGGGAGGAAGGGATGGGTGAGTGGAAGAACAGGTTAGGGAAGCAGAGACAGGCTGGGCTGGTTTTGTGATGCAGTGGTGGGGAGGGGAAGAACTGGGCTGGTTTTGGGATGCAGTAGGGGGAAGGGAGATTTTGAAGCTTGTGAAGTCCACATTGATACCATTGGGCTGCAGGGTTCCCAAGCGGAATATGAGTTGCTGTTCCTGCAGCCTTCGGTGGCATCATTGTGGCACTGCAGGAGGCCCATGATGGACATGTCGTCTGGGGAATGGGAGGGGGAGTTGAAATGGTTCGCGACTGGGAGGTGCAGTTGTTTATTGCGAACCGAGCGGAGGTGTTCTGCAAAGCGGCCCCAAAGCCTCCGCTTGGTTTCCCCAATGTAGAGGAAGCCACAACGGGTGCAATGGATACAATATACCACATTGGCAGATGTGCAGGTGAACATCTGCTTGATATGGAAGGTCATCTTGGGGCCTGGGATAGGGGTGAGGGTGGAGGTGTGGGGGCAAGTGTAGTACTTCCTGCGGTTGCAGGGGAAGGTGCCGGGTGTGGCGGGGTTTGAGGGGAGTGTGGAGTGGACAAGGGAGTCACGGAGAGAGTGGTCTCTCCGGAAGGCAGACAAGGGTGAGGATGGAAAAATGCACCTCCCAGTCGCAAACCATTTTAACCCCCTCTCACATTCCTTAGACAACATGTCCATCATGGGCCTCCTGCAGTGCCACAACAATGCCACCCAAAGGCTTGAAGAACGTGGACATCAAGGACAGCAACTTTCCCCCTGCAGTGGGTGAGAACGCCCTTGACCGCGTCTCCCACATTTCCCGCAACACATCCCTCACACCCCGCCCCCGCCACAACCGCCCCAAGAGGATCCCCCTCGTTCTCACATACCACCCCACCAATCTCCGCATACAACGTATCATCCTCTGACACTTCTGCCAGCTTCAATCCGACCCCACCACCCAAGCTATTTTTCCATCCCCACCCTTGTCTGTGTTCCGGAGAGACCACTGTCTCCGCGACTCCCTTGTCCGCTCCACACTCCCCTCCAACCCCACCACACCCGGCACCTTCCCCTGCAACCGCAGGAAGTGCTACACTTGCCCCCACACCTCCTCCCTCACCCCTATCCCAGGCCCCAAGATGACCTTCCATATCAAGCAGATGTTCACCTGCACATCTGCCAATGTGGTGTACTGTATCTATTATACCCGGTGTGGCTTCCTCTACATTGGGGAAACCAAGCGGAGGCTTGGGGATCGCTTTGCAGAACACCCCTGCTCGGTTCACAACAAACAACTGCACCTCCCAGTCGCGAACCATTTTAACTCCCCCCCTCCCATTCCTCAGACGACATGTCCATCATGGGCCTCCTGCAGTGCCACAATGATGCCACCCGAAGGTTGCAAGAACAGCAACTCATATTCCGCTTGGGAACCCTGCAGTCTAATGGTATCAATGTGGACTTCACAAGCTTGAAAATCTCCCCTTCCCCCCACCGCATCCCAAAACCAGCCCAGCTCGTTCCCTCCCCCCACTGTATCCCAAAACCAGCCCAGCCTGTCTCTGCTTCCCAAACCTGTTCTTCCTCTCACCCATCCCTTCCTTCCACCTCCATTTCCTACCTACCACCTCATCCTGCCTCCTTGACCTGTCCATCTTCCCCGGACTGACCTATCCCCTCCCTACCTCCCCACCTATACTCTCCTCTCCACCTATCTTCTTTTCTCTCCATCTTCGGTCCGCCTCCCCCTCTCTCCCTATTTTTTCCTGTTCCCTCTCCCCATCCCCCTCTCTGATGAAGGGTCTAGGCCCGAAACGTCAGCTTTTGTGCTCCTGAGATGCTGCTGGGCCTGCTGTGTTCATCCAGCTTCACACTTTATTATTTATGGACTGCTGCAGTTTACTGCGCCCTTCTCTCTCTCTCGTTCTCGTCCTCTCTCTCCTCCCCATTCTCCCTCTTCACTCTTGCTCACACCTCCTCCTCTCCCACTCCTTCTCCCTTTCCCACATTTACTCCCACTCCCCCTCCGCTTCTCCCTCGCCCCTCTCCTTCTTTCACTCTCTCTCCCTGTGTCCCACACCTCTATCTCACCCTCTCTCTCTCCCTATCCCTCGCCCATTCCCTCGTTCCCACCTCCCTCTCCCACTCCCTCTCGCTCTCCCGCGCCCATTCCACCGCCCTCTCCCTCTCTTCCTCTCCCTCTCCCACTGCCTTGCCCTCTCTCCCTCTCCACCTCCCTCTCCCACTCCCTCTCGCTCTCCCTCGCCCATTCCACCGCCCTCTCCCTCTCTTCCTCTCCCTCTCCCACTGCCTTGCCCTCTCTCCCTCTCCACCTCCCTCTCCCACTCCCTCTCGCTCTCCCTCGCCCATTCCACCGCCCTCTCCCTCTCTTCCTCTCCCTCTCCCACTGCCTTGCCCTCTCTCCCTCTCCACCTCCCTCTCCCACTCCCTCTCGCTCTCCCTCGCCCATTCCACCGCCCTCTCCCTCTCTTCCTCTCCCTCTCCCACTGCCTTGCCCTCTCTCCCTCTCCACCTCCCTCTCCCACTCCCTCTCGCTCTCCCTCGCCCATTCCACCGCCCTCTCCCTCTCTTCCTCTCCCTCTCCCACTCCCTCTCACTGTCCCTCGCCCATTCCACCGCCCTCTCCCTCTCTTCCTCTCCCTCTCCCACTCCCTCTCACTGTCCCTCGCCCATTCCACCGCCCTCTCCCTCTCTTCCTCTCCCTCTCCCACTCCCTCTCGCTCTCCCTCGCCCATTCCACCGCCCTCTCCCTCTCTTCCTCTCCCTCTCCCACTGCCTTGCTCTCACTCCCTCTCCACCTCCCTCTCCCACTCCCTCTCGCTCTCCCTCGCCCATTCCACCGCCCTCTCCCTCTCTTCCTCTCCCTCTCCCACTGCCTTGCTCTCACTCCCTCTCCACCTCCCTCTCCCACTCCCTCTCGCTCTCCCTCGCCCATTCCACCGCCCTCTCCCTCTCTTCCTCTCCCTCTCCCACTGCCTTGCCCTCTCTCCCTCTCCACCTCCCTCTCCCACTCCCTCTCGCTCTCCCTCGCCCATTCCACCGCCCTCTCCCTCTCTTCCTCTCCCTCTCCCACTGCCTTGCTCTCACTCCCTCTCCACCTCCCTCTCCCACTCCCTCTCGCTCTCCCTCGCCCATTCCACCGCCCTCTCCCTCTCTTCCTCTCCCTCTCCCACTCCCTCTCACTGTCCCTCGCCCATTCCACCGCCCTCTCCCTCTCTTCCTCTCCCTCTCCCACTCCCTCTCACTGTCCCTCGCCCATTCCACCGCCCTCTCCCTCTCTTCCTCTCCCTCTCCCACTCCCTCTCGCTCTCCCTCGCCCATTCCACCGCCCTCTCCCTCTCTTCCTCTCCCTCTCCCACTGCCTTGCTCTCACTCCCTCTCCACCTCCCTCTCCCACTCCCTCTCGCTCTCCCTCGCCCATTCCACCGCCCTCTCCCTCTCCCACTCCCTCTCACTGTCCCTCGCCCATTCCACCGCCCTCTCCCTCTCTTCCTCTCCCTCTCCCACTCCCTCTCGCTCTCCCTCGCCCATTCCACCGCCCTCTCCCTCTCTTCCTCTCCCTCTCCCACTGCCTTGCTCTCACTCCCTCTCCACCTCCCTCTCCCACTCCCTCTCGCTCTCCCTCGCCCATTCCACCGCCCTCTCCCTCTCTTCCTCTCCCTCTCCCACTGCCTTGCTCTCACTCCCTCTCCACCTCCCTCTCCCACTCCCTCTCGCTCTCCCTCGCCCATTCCACCGCCCTCTCCCTCTCTTCCTCTCCCTCTCCCACTGCCTTGCCCTCTCTCCCTCTCCACCTCCCTCTCCCACTCCCTCTCGCTCTCCCTCGCCCATTCCACCGCCCTCTCCCTCTCTTCCTCTCCCTCTCCCACTGCCTTGCTCTCACTCCCTCTCCACCTCCCTCTCCCACTCCCTCTCGCTCTCCCTCGCCCATTCCACCGCCCTCTCCCTCTCTTCCTCTCCCTCTCCCACTCCCTCTCACTGTCCCTCGCCCATTCCACCGCCCTCTCCCTCTCTTCCTCTCCCTCTCCCACTCCCTCTCGCTCTCCCTCGCCCATTCCACCGCCCTCTCCCTCTCTTCCTCTCCCTCTCCCACTGCCTTGCTCTCACTCCCTCTCCACCTCCCTCTCCCACTCCCTCTCGCTCTCCCTCGCCCATTCCACCGCCCTCTCCCTCTCTTCCTCTCCCTCTCCCACTGCCTTGCTCTCACTCCCTCTCCACCTCCCTCTCCCACTCCCTCTCGCTCTCCCTCGCCCATTCCACCGCCCTCTCCCTCTCTTCCTCTCCCTCTCCCACTGCCTTGCTCTCACTCCCTCTCCACCTCCCTCTCCCATTCCCTCTCGCTCTCCCTCGCCCATTCCACCGCCCTCTCCCTCTCTTCCTCTCCCTCTCCCACTGCCTTGCTCTCACTCCCTCTCCACCTCCCTCTCCCACTCCCTCTCGCTCTCCCTCGCCCATTCCACCGCCCTCTCCCTCTCTTCCTCTCCCTCTCCCACTGCCTTGCTCTCACTCCCTCTCCACCTCCCTCTCCCACTCCCTCTCGCTCTCCCTCGCCCATTCCACCGCCCTCTCCCTCTCTTCCTCTCCCTCTCCCACTGCCTTGCCCTCTCTCCCTCTCCACCTTCCTCTCCCACTTCGTCTCCCTCTCCCTCACCGCTTTTCCTTCTCTGCCTCCCTCTCTTCCTCCATCTCCCACTCCCTCTCCCTTTTTCAGTCTCTCTCCCACTCCCTCTCACCTCTCCCTCATCCCCTCTCCCACTCCCTCTCACTGTCCCTCGCCCATTCCACCGCCCTCTCCCTCTCTTCCTCTCCCTCTCCCACTCCCTCTCGCTCTCCCTCGCCCATTCCACCGCCCTCTCCCTCTCTTCCTCTCCCTCTCCCACGGCCTTGCTCTCACTCCCTCTCCACCTCCCTCTCCCACTCCCTCTCGCTCTCCCTCGCCCATTCCACCGCCATCTCCCTCTCTTCCTCTCCCTCTCCCACTGCCATGCCCTCTCTCCCTCTCCACCTTCCTCTCCCACTTCGTCTCCCTCTCCCTCACTGCTTTTCCTCCTCTGCCTCCCTCTCTTCCTCCATCTCCCACTCCCTCTCCCTTTTTCAGTCTCTCTCCCACTCCCTCTCACCTCTCCCTCATCCCCACTCCCACTCCCTCTCGCTCTCCCTCTCCCTCTCCACCTCCATCTCTCCCTCTCCCACTCCGCCTCGATCGCCCTTTCTCCCTCTCCCTCTCCACCTCCCTCACCCTCTCCCCCTCTCCCACTCTGTCTCCCTCTCACTCTCCCTCTCCCCATCCCTGTCCGTCTCCATCTCCCTCTCCCTCCATCCTCAGGGACCAAGCAGCAGCCTCAGTGTTAGTATCTCTCTGATGTGGTGATGTGTGAGAATGGTATCCCTTGCCTCACTGTTTGCCGTGAAGACTATACATGCTGCTGTGCTGCTCTCCATTCTGCCACTGAGGCTGTGCAGCAACATATATTCAGCAGAGAAGCTCTCTAACCCTTTCCTGGTGGATTTTGTTGGACCTCTTTACTCATGGTCAGAAATGATTTCAGGTGGGCTCAACCTGTTCAGTTCCATTTGAGCGTAACTCAGACGTCTGTCCCAATCCTCAGGATATTCATTGTTTTAAGAGTCTGATGTTATTTCTCTTTGAAATGCCCCGTGTTTGTGGATGATACACAATTGTGTGCTGATACATTTTAGACCTGAAACTGAAACTTCAGCACTTTACTTAGTAGTTTGCAATAAATTGGATTAGGTTAGATTCCCTACAGTGTGGAAACAAGCCCTTTGCCCAACAAGTCCACACCGCCCCTTGCAGCATCCCACCCAGACCCATCCCCCTATACCCACACACCCCTGAACACTACGGGCAATTTAGCATGGCCGATCCACCTAGCCAGCACATCTTTGGATTGTGGGAGGGAACCGGAGCACCTGGAGGAAACCCACGCAGACTCGGGGAGAATGAGCACACTCCACACAGATAGTTGCCTGAGGCTGGAATCAAACCCGGGTCCCTGGTGCTGTGAGGCTGCAGTGCTAACCACTGAGCCACCGTGCTGCCCCAAAATAAGAAAAACAGAGTCCATTTGCCCACTACGACCTGAGCTGTTGATTACCCTCAAAGGCTCTCAGGAAACCAACTTGTCACATCCTGAGCTGTCAGGATAAACATGGATTGTAGGATTGTAGTTTCTCCATGGCTACTCACTAGTGAGTATGGGATTTAAAGGGGCTCGTTGGATTGTGTATTGATGGTCCCTCACCATGCTGTGAAAGCTGGCCAGTAACAGTGCTGGTTTGTTAGAGCTTGGGTTTTGGGTGCTTGTCCCACCATCGAAATTTCATGTGGTACCTGTGATCTCTCCTAATGATATCTGACCAACCCCAGTATCCTAGTGAACTCCTGCTGTACTCCTGCTTTGGCAAGTTTATCCCTTCTTAGGTAGGGAGACCAAAACTCTACACACTAACCCAGCTGTGGTGTCACCAAGGACACCTTTTCTGAGGATGATGACTTCAGCTTGTACAAGGGGGCATAGCTGCAAAGTGAGTGGTGATAGATTTAAGACAGATGTCAGAGGCAGATTTTTTACTCAAGAGAGTGGTAAGGGCATGGAGCGCCCTGCCTGCCAATGTAGTTAACTCAGCCACATTAGGGGCATTTAAACAGTCCTTGGATAAACATATGGATGATGATGGGATAGTGAAGGGGGAGGGACTTAGATTAGTTCACAGGTCGGTGCAACATCGAGGGCCAAAGGGCCTGTTCGGCACTGTACTGTGCTATGTTCTATGTTCTTAGGCTCTGTATGACTACAATAAGACATCCCTACATTATGTTGAGATTGTACAGGATGTTGGTGAGGCCTTTTCTGGAGTGTTGCGTCCCGGTCTAGTCACCTGTTATAAGAAGGATGTTATTAAACTGGAAAGGGATCAGAAAAGAGTTTCCAGGATGTGGCTGGGTCTGGAGGGTTTGAGTTATAAAAATAGACTGCTTAGGTCGGGGACTTTTTTTCTCTGGCCCATAGGAGGCTGAAGGATGACCTCACTGAAGATTATAAAATCCAGAGAGGCATAATAAAGTAAATAATGAAGGCCTTTTCCGTAAGGTGGGGCTAGTTTGGTTTTGGGAACATGGTCAGCACGGACTGGTTGGACTGAAGGGTCTTTTGCATGCTGTATGACTCTATAACTCAATCCTCCTGCCATGAAAAGTATCATTTGCCTTTCCAATTTCTTGTCATAACTGCCTCTCCACTTCCATTGACTAGTGAGTGAAGACACCTAGATCCCTTTGTATTCCACTCTTCCAAATCTATCACCATTTAAATAATATTTAGCCTGTCTGGTTTTCACACTGAAGTGTAAAACTCCACATATAGCCACATTGTGCTGTCCCTGCCATGTGTTTGCCCACTCACTCAATTTGTTTAAATCACCTTGAAGACTGCTTGCATTCTGCCCACAATTCACAGTCCCACCTTAGTCTTGTGTTGTTAGCAAATGTGGAAATGTTGTATTTATTTCCAATATGTGTATATAATAAAGCTGGGGCTCAAGCACTGATCCGTGCAGTAGCCCATTAGTCAGTGCCTGCCTCTCAGAACAAAAAACCTATTTACTCCCACCCTCTTTCCTGTGGTTCTCCTTTATCCATTCTACCAGTTACGCCCTCAAAAAACTCCACTAGATTTGTTAAGATTGTTAAGCATTCTCCATCAGACGGTTCAGGAAATTTGACACGCCCATAAGGTCTCTCATCAACTTCTACAGATTCAGCATTAAAAGCATACCGTCCAGGTGCATACAGCCTGGGATGACCAGAGATAATGGGAACTCCAGATGCTGGAGAATCCAAGATAACAAAGTGTGAAGCTGGATGAACACAGCAGGCCAAGCAGCATCTTAGGAGCACAAAAGCTGACGTTTCAGGCCTAGACCCTTCATCAGAGAGGGGGATGGGGACACGGTTCTGAAATAAATCGGGAGAGAAGGGGAGGCAGACTGAAGATGGATAGAGGAGAAGATAGGTGGAGTGGAGAGTATAGGTGGGGAGGTAGGGTGGGGTTAGGTCAGTCCGGGGAGGACAGACAGGTCAAGGAGACAGGATGAGGTTAGTGAGTGGAAAATGGAGGTGCGGCTTGAGGTGGAAGGAGGGGATAAGTGAGAGGAAGAACAGGTTATGGAGGCGGGGACGAGCTGGGCTGGTTTTGGGATACAGTGGGAGGAGGGGATGAGCTGGGCTGCTTTTGGGATGCAGTGGGGGAAGGGGAGATTTTGAAGCTTGTGAAGTCCACACTGATACCATTGGGCTGCAGGGTTCCCAAGTGGAATATGGGTTGCTGTTCCTGCAGCCTTCGGGTGGCATCATTGTGGCACTGCAGGAGGCCCAGGATGGACATGTCGTCTAAGGAATGGGACGGGGGGTTAAAATGGTTCATGACTGGGAGGTGCAGTTGTTTATTGCGAACTGAGCGGAGGTGTTCTGCAAAGCGGTCCCCAAGCCTCCACTTGGTTTCCCCAATGTAGAGGAAGCCACACCGGGTGCAATGGATACTGTATACTACATTGGCAGATGTGCAGGTGAACATCTACTTAATATGGAAAGTCATCTTGGGGCCTGGGATGGGGGTGAGGGAGGAGGTGTGGGGGCGTGTGTAGCATTTCCTGCGGTTGCAGGGGAAGGTGCCGGGTGTGGTGGGGTTGGAGGGCAGTGTGGAGCGGACAAGGGAGTCGCGGAGAGAGTGGTCTCTCTGGAAGGCAGACAAGGGTGGGAATGGAAAAATGCACCTCCCAGTCGCGAACCATTTTAACTCCCCCTCCCATTCCTTAGACGACATGTCCATCATGGGCCTCCTGCAGTGCCACAATGATGCCACCCAAAGGGTTGTAGGATCAGCAACTCATATTCCACTTGGGAACCCTGCAGCCCAATGGTATCAATGTGGACTTCACAAGCTTCAAAATCTCCCCTTCCCCCACAGAGGAGCAGGAAAGCTGACATTTTGGATTGAGACACTTCTTCAGAAAAAAGCTAAAAAAAAACTTCCATCCACGGACTCTATTTACATGGCTCGCTGCCGCACAAAGGTGGCCAGCATCATCAAAGACCCATCGCACCCCGGTAATGACCTCCTACAACCTCTTCCTTCAGGCAGAAGATACAGAAGCCTGAACACTCGCACCAGCAGGTTCAGGAACAGAGATCATAGGAACTGCTGGTGCTGGAGAATCTGAGATAACATGGTGTTAAGCTCGATGATCACAGCAGGCCAAGCAGCATCAGAGGTGCTGAAAAGTTTGACGTTTTGAGTCAAGACCCTTCTTCAGAACCGACAGGTTCAGGAACAGCTTCTTTCCAGCTGTTATCAGACAGATGATTGGGCTCTAGCCTCAAATCATGTAGCCTGCAACGTAACTCATTTGCCTCTAAATCTTTTTGATCTGTACATCCTTTGCTAGCTATGACTTTCCTGGGCTGCTCACAAACAAAGCTTTTCACTGTATTTCAATAAACGTGACAATGAAATCAAAATCAAAACCAAATCGAATGAAGGGCTCAAACACAAAATGTTGACTTTCCTACTCCTCTGAAGCTCCACACTGTGTTGTCTCTGATTTCAGCATTGACAGTTCTTACTATCTATGAAATTTGTTAAGATTTGTTTATTGGCCTTTTATAAACCCATGCCAGCTTTGTCTAGTCTCCTTAATGCTTTCTACATGCTCTGTTATCACACTGTTTATACTACACGCTGACACTTTCCCCATGACTCATGTCAGGCAAAATGGTCAGCAATAATATCAGAGATAATGGGAACTGCAGATGCTGGAGATTCCAAGATAATAAAATGTGAAGCTGGATGAACACAGCAGGCCAAGCAGCATCTCAGGAGCACAAAAGCTGACGTTTCGGGCCTAGACCCTCTGATGAAGGGTCTAGGCCCGAAACGTCAGCTTTTGTGCTCCTGAGATGCTGCTTGGCCTGCTGTGTTCATCCAGCTTCACATTTTATTAAAATGGTCAGCAATTCTGTTTTTGCTGTAATTGGTGCATTCTCCATGGCAACACCCCACCAATCAGAGACCACTTGGCAGCCAATCAGCACTTCCATGTGCTGTGTTACTTCAGTACTGTTGTGATGCAGAGGTGCCAGTGTTGGACCTGAGCGGACAAAGTCCGAGGTTACACGACGCCAGGTTATAGCCCAACAGGTTTGGGTGGAAGCTTTCAGAGCACAGTCTCTTCAACAGGTGCAGTGAGAGAGAGAACACACAAAACTAGAGTTTATAGGCAGAGAGATCAAAAGATCATACAACTGGTGTGAATGGAGTGTCAGATAGTAGGTCTCTGCAGGTGACCAAGGGTGTTAGATAGCGAGCCAAGGGCCAACAACTGAATAACTAGTGAAGGGATGACCTATACTTAATCGGATTCATTGAAGCCGAGGTATATTAAAAAATAACAATAAAGTGGTGCTGGAGACAAACCAAATGGCTGGAATAACATGATAGGTATAAGAGTCACATGCTGAGGGTCTAACCAGAGTTACAAGCAATCCAAAGCTATACAAGCTAATTATGGTAGAGATGTCATAACAAGTTATCAAGGTGATGGCGTTAAAACAGAGCAGTAAGGAAGGTTATACAGATACAGTATAGTTCGGTGGGATCACCTGTAGTGCTACATGAACCCCAGACCCTGTGTGAGGCTGTCCCCATGGGTACCGAACTTAGCTATCAGCCTCTGCTCAGTGACTCTGGGTTGCTGTGTATCCCAAAGTCCACCTTGGAGAATGTTCACCTGAAGATCAGAGGCCGAATGTCCTTGATGACTGAAATATTTCCCCACTGAGAGGGAACATTTGTGCCTGGCAATTGTTTCAGAGTGTCCATTCAGCTGTTGTCATAGCATCTGCATGGTTTCACCAACGTTCTATGCCTCAAGGCATCCTTTCCTGCAGCGTATGAGATAGACAACATTGGCCGAGTCACATGACTATCTGCTCTGCATGTGCTGGGTGATGTTCCCACGTGTGATGGTACTATCCATGTTGAAGATCTGACATGTGTTGCAGAGGTTGTCATGACAGGGTTGTACAGTGTCATGGTTGATGTCCTGAAGGCTGTGAATAATGGTCTGTTTAAAGTCTGGTGGTTGTTTGAAGGTGAGAAGTGGCAGTGTGCGGAAGATCCTGGTGAGGTCTTTATCATCATTGATAATGTGTTGATGACTGTGAAGAACATGGTGTAGTTTCTCCATCCTGAGAAGTACTGGACGAAGCAGGGCACCCTATCTGATAAATCCTGTATCTGTCTTCTGAGGAAATCATTACAGATTTTTGCTGTGGCACTTTGGAACTGGCGATCAGTGAGTTCAGCATCATATCCTGTTCCTGTGAGGGCATTCTTCAACACCTTTAGGTGTCCATCTCGTTCCTCCTCATCCGGACAGATCGCGTGTATGCATGGGGCTTGTCAGTAGGAGATGGCTGTTTTAATATGCTTAGGGTCGAAAGAGAAGAGTACAACATTGTGAGGTTATCCGTAGGCTTGCGGTAGAGTGATGTACTGAAGTGTCCACCCTTGACGGAGACATATGTCCAAGAATGGGACAGATTCTAAACAGTAGTCTACGGTAAGTCTGATTGTGGGATGAAACTTGCTGGTATTATAATGTAGTTGTTTCAGTGATTCCCATGAGTCCAAAGAAAGAAAATGTCATCAATGTATGTGGTGTACAGTGTTGGTCAGAGGTTCTGTGCAGCAAAAGAAGTCTCGTTCAAACCTGTGCATGAAAATGTTGGCATATTGGGGAGAACATCTGGTCCTCATGGCTGTTTCCATGTGTTTGGATGAAGAATTGATTGTTGAAGATGAAGATGTTATGGTTGAGGTGTACGGTGGCATCTGGAAGTTGGCAGTTGTCGATATTGAGTACTGAGGCTGTTGTGGTGATGCCGTTTATGGATGTGAGTTTGCTCGCTGAGCTGGAAGGTTCGTTTTCAGACTCTTCGTCACCATTCTAGGTAACATCATCAGTGAGGCTCCAGTGAAGTGCTGGTGTTATGTCCCGCTTTCTATTTATGTGTTTAGGTTTCCTTGGGTTGGTGACGTCATGTCCTGTGTTGATGTCATTTCCTGCGTTGGTGATGTCATTTCCTGTTCTTTTTCTCAGAGGGTGGTAGATGGGCTTCAAATCAATGCTGTTTATGTGGGCGATGCTGGTGTAGAGTGCCAAAATGACCATTGTGACCAGGAATGTTCCTGGTTTGACTGGTCCATGGTGCTGAGTTCCTGTAAGAAATCTGTAGGGTCACAACAGAAGCTGGGGGTTCCCCGTATGATGGGTTTCAAGATACCCTTGACATAGCCAGAGAGGTTCTCAGACAGCGTCGCAGTGCCTGATATGATGGGACGTCCAGGTGTGTAGGCTTTGTGTATCTTTGGAAGGCAGTAGAAGTCCCCTATATGCGAAGTATGCGGGATGAGAGTGTGTAGGGTACTCTGAAGCACTGATTAAAAATCTTGACCAGGCTGTTTATTTCCTGGGTGCATTCTTTGGTCGGATTGGCAGGTAGTTGTCTGTAGTGTTCCTGGAAGTTCAGTTGTCTGTGCACTTCTTTGCAGTAGTCTGTTCTATTCTGTATGGCAATGGCTCCTCTTTTGTCTGTTGGTTTGATAACAATGTTGTGATTGGCCTTGAGAGCACTGATGGTGTTGGGTTGTGCCTGGGTGACATACTGTGCTATCCTTGTGAGTGCGGCTGATGAATCTGCTGTTAAACGCATCTCCTGGCAGCTTGAGCATCCAGGTTAAACCTAGGGCATCAGCCCTCTGGAGGTTTCCAATTCGACTCCTTCCTCTGTTCGCTGCACCGTGGATCTCTCTGTCGACTATTCGATTTTATGGTTGTGTCATTGGGCTCACTGCCAATATTTTGGGGGCTGTGGGAGAATTCCCTGAGCCTCTTTCACCTAATGAATTCTTCCGCATCTGCTGCGAGACCATTGGCATCCATCTTGGTGGTGGGGCAGAAGGCAGAAATTGAGCCCTCGGCTGAGAACTTCAATCTCATCTGCTTAGAGGGGACGGTCAGATAAGTTGACAATGGTTTTTCCCTGCGGTGGTACCGCTTTCAACTGTGGTACCAGGGCAGGCTTGGTTATTGCTGGTGGTGATGTCAAGTTTCTCCAGCAACTTGTACTTTGTGTGTATGTAGCTGGTGTAGTTCCATTGGCTCGTATGTTTTGCAGTGTCTTGTAACTGTGCTGCTATATCTTGAGAGCAAGCTGAGAATATAGTTTCAAGCTCGATTTCACGGCCACGGTGCTTGCTATAGAGTCGGTGTACAAGATGGTTAAGGAGTTTGCGAGAGGTGTGACAGCAAAATCTCTCAACGTGTTGCATCAGTGTTGTAGGTCAACTTGAGTGGGTTTGTGATCTGTAGTCCTTTTGGGATCTTTTGTGTTTCATATAGAAACCTGAAGTCTGTGTGGATATGCTGTGGAGATCCACTCCACTTTGAGCCAGCAATTGGTGGTGCCGGTGTTAGACTGGGGTGGACCAGGTCAGAAAACACACAGCACCAGGTTATAGTCCAACAGGTTGATTTGCTCCTTCGTCAGGTGTGGTGACAGCAGGCCACGCAGACATGGTTTATTGGCAATGAGATCAAGGGCAAACAGATCAAAAGACCTGACGCGAATTGAGTGTCAGATAATAAGTCTCTGCAGGTGACCAAGAGTGTTAGACGTTGAGTCAAAATGTCAACAGCTGAATAACCAGCAAAGGCATGACTATAATCTGACTAAATGAGGCAGAAAGGTCGTTATGAAAAATTAAAAATAAGGTGGTGCTGGAGACAAACTAAATGACTGGAATATCATGATTGGCATAGGAGAAGCATGCCGAGGCTCTAACCAAAGTAATAAGCAATCCAAAACTGTACAAACTAGTTAAGGTAGAGAGATCAACAACATGTTACTAAGATGATGGTGATAAAACAGGGCAGTAAGGAAGGTTATACAGATACAGTATAGTTTGGCGGGGTCACCTGCAGTGTGACGTGAACCCAAGGTCCTGGGTGAGGCTGTCCCCAAGGGACCAAACTTAGCTATCAGCCTCTGCTCGGTGACTCTGCATTGTTGTGTATCCCAAAGTCCGCCTTTAGAATGTTTACCTGATGATCTGAGATCAAATGTCCTCGACTGCTGAAATGTTACCCATGAGAGGGAACATTTGTGTCTGGCAATTATTGCAGAGTGTCCATTCATCTGTTGTCATAGCATCTACATGGTTTCACCAATGTACTATGCCTCGGGGCATCCTTGCTTGCGTCATATGAGATAGGCAACATTGGCCAATCTAATTGAAAGCCTTGTGCTGTTCCAATCTTCCTTATACTCACCCCCAGCCAAGGGTGGGGTTCAGTAAGCTACGCTTAGAAACTCGACTGTTTCTTTTTAGTTACTTTGTTGGCTGCCGTATTCCCAACATGCATTTCAGCTACAGATTGACCACATCCAAAAACAGCGCAAACATCATGTTGTCTACCACCCCGAAACACCCACTGCAGTTCCACAGCTGTTGTTCAAACTCCAAAGCTCAGACCGGATAGTACTTCCTGCACATACAGGACACAGGAAGTGTCCCATTGTTCCCAAACAGCACATAGTGCTTACTCCGGCAAAGGGGAGATGGGGATCAGAGCTGGCCTGCTGTTCATCGCTCTGTTAGACTTGACAAATGGCTACAACAATTACTGATAATTATAATAATTTCCCTTCTGGCTGGCAGGAGAAAGGGGTCGGGGGACATGACTGGACAATATACAAACTCTTACACATACAGACAGTCACCCGAGGCTGGATTCGAACCCGGGTCCCTGGTGCTGTGAGCCACCATGCTACCCCTAACAGTTTGCCACCCAGCTCATAAACAAATACATTAAAAAAGATCAGTACCTGGTGCTACGATGTTGTGGCCATAACAGAGACATGGGTTTCTCAGGGGCAGGAATGGTTGCTGGATGTTCCAGGGGTTAGAGCATTTAAAAAGAATAAGGAGGGGGGAAAAGAGGAGGGGGTGTAGCACTACTAATCAGAGAGGGTATCACAGCTACAGAAGCTTCCATTGTCAAGGAAGATCTACGTACCGAGTCAGTATGGGTGGAAATTTGGAACAGCAAGGGAGTAGTCACCTCGTCAGGGGTTTACTACAGGCCCCCCAATAGCAGTAGGGAGATTGAAGAAAGCATAGGTCGGCAGATTTTGGAAAAGTGTGGACGTAGTAGGGTTGTTGTAATGGGTGACTTTAACTTTCCCAATATTGATTGGAACCTCCTTTGAGCAGAAGATTTGAATGGAGCTGTTTTTGTAAGGTGTGTTCAGGAAGGTTTCCTAACTCAGTACGTTAACAGGCTGACGAGGGGAGAGGCCATTCTAGACTTGGTGCTTGGAAACGAGCCAGGTCAGGTGTCAGATCTTGTGGTGGGAGATCATTTTGGTGATAGTGACCA
Organism: Stegostoma tigrinum; assembly: GCF_030684315.1. Lineage (NCBI taxonomy): Eukaryota > Metazoa > Chordata > Chondrichthyes > Orectolobiformes > Stegostomatidae > Stegostoma > Stegostoma tigrinum. The sequence continues at coordinate 67,707,072 of NC_081364.1, read as the reverse complement.
TAACTGCCTCACATTCTACATAGCTATGGAGAAGGAGAGGATTAGGCAAAATGGGAGGATATTTAATTGGGGAAGAGGAAACTATGATGCGATTAGACATGTGTTAGGAAGCATGGACTGGGAGCAACTGTTCCATGGCAAAGGCACTATAGACATGTGGAGACTGTTTAAGGAACAGTTGTTGCGAGTGATGAATAAATATGTCCCTCTGAGACAGGCAAGAAGGGGTAAGATAAAGGAACCTTGGATGACGAGAGCGGTGGAGCTTCTCGTCAAAAGGAAGAAGGTAGCTTACATAAGGTGGAGGAAGCTAGGGTCAAGCTCAGCTCTAGAGGATTACAGGCAGGCGAGGAAGGAGCTCAAAAATGGTCTGAGGAGAGCCAGGAGGGGGCACGAGAAAGGCTTGGCAGAACAGATTAGGGAGAAGACAAAGGCATTTTACACTTATGTGAGGAATAAGAGAATGGTCAAAGAAAGAGTAGGGCCGATCAGGGATAGCATAGGGAACTTGTGTCTGAGGAGGTAGGGGAAGCCCTAAATGAGTTTTTTGCTTCTGTCTTTACGAAAGAAACAAACTTTGTAGTGAATGAAACCTTTGAAGAGCAGGTGTGCATGCTGAAATGGATAGAGATAGAGGAAGCTGATGTGCTGAAAATTTTGTCAAACATTAAGATTGACAAGTCGCCAGGCCCGGACCAGATTTTTCCTCGGCTGCTTTGGGAAACGAGAAATGCAATTGCTTCGCCACTTGCGAAGATCTTTGCATCCTCGCTCTCCACTGGAGTCGTACCTGAGGACTGGAGAGAGGCAAATGTAATTCCTCTCTTCAAGAAAGGAAATAAGGAAATCCCCAGCAATTACAGACCAGTAAGTCTCACGTCTGTCATCTGCAAGGTGTTAGAAAGGATTCTGAGGGATAGGATTTATGACCATCTGGAAGAGCATGGCTTGATTAAATGCAGTCAACACGGCTTTGTGAGGGGCAGGTCATGCCTCACAAACCTTATTGAGTTCTTTGAGGATGTGACTAGAAAGGTTGATGAGGGTCGAGCTGTGGATGTGGTGTATATGGACTTCAGCAAGGCATTTGATAAGGTTCCCCATGGTAGGCTCATTCAGAAGGTCAGGAGGAATGGGATACAGGGGAACTTAGCTGTCTGGATACAGAACTGGCTGGCCAACAGAAGACAGCGAGTGGTAGTAGAAGGAAAATATTCTGCCTGGAAGTCAGTGGTGAGTGGTGTTCCACAGGGCTCTGTCCTTGGGCCTCTACTGTTTGTAATTTTTATTAATGACTTGGATGAGGGGATTGAAGGATGGGTCAGCAAGTTTGCAGACGACACGAAGGTTGGAGGTGTCGTTGACAGTATAGAGGGCTGTTGTAGGCTGCAGCGGGACATTGACAGGATTCAGAGATGGGCTGAGAGGTGGCAGATGGAGTTCAACCTGGATAAATGTGAGGTGATGCATTTTGGAAGGCCAAATTTGAAAGCTGAGTACAGGATTAAGGATAGGATTCTTGGCAGCGTGGAGGAACAGAGGGATCTTGGTGTGCAGATACATAGATCCCTTAAAATGGCCACTCAAGTGGACAGGGTTGTTAAGAAAGCATATGGTGTTTTGGCTTTCATTAGCAGGGGGATTGAGTTTAAGAGTCGTGAGATCTTGTTGCAGCTCTATAAAACTTTGGTGAGGCTGCACTTGGAATACTGCGTCCAGTTCTGGGCGCCCTATTATAGGAAAGATGTGAATGCTTTGGAGAGGGTTCAGAGGAGGTTTACCAGGATGCTGCCTGGACTGGAGGGCTTATCTTATGAAGAGAGGTTGTCTGAGCTCGGACTTTTTTCATTGGAGAAAAGGAGGAGGAGAGGGGACCTAATTGAGGTATACAAGATAATGAGAGGCATAGATAGAGTTGATAGCCAGGGACTATTTCCCAGGACAGAAATGGCTAACACAAGGGGTCATAGTTTTAAGCTGGTTGGAGGAAAGTATAGAGGGGATGTCATAGGTGGGTTCTTTACACAGAGAGTTGTGAGAGCATGGAATGCATTGCCAGCAGCAGTTGTGGAAGCAAGGTCATTGGGGACATTTAAGAGACTGCTGGACATGCATATGGTCACAGAAATTTGAGGGTGCATACATGAGGATCAATGGTCGGCACAACATTGTGGGCTGAAGGGCCTGTTCTGTGCTGTACTGTTCTATGTTCTATGTTCTAAGTAGCCGTCCAACACATGGAATGCATGTCAACTCAAACTGATGTTTTCATCTTGGTTTTCCAAATTCAACACACACTCACAAACACAAACACGCACATCCCTTCCAGCAGCCCCCACCCCAAACCGTCCCACTCTCCCTGCCTTCTCTCTGTCCACATCCTTACTCAGGTTCAAGCCAGATCTCTCTATCACATTCTCATGCTGGGATTGGCACTATGCTCTTGCAGCAGGACCCCACTGAAGGAGGGAGTTGAGGCGAAGGGCAGCGGGACACAATTTCCAAAATTATCAGCATATGAAACGCAAAATGGTGTGACTCAGAAGGTGGTGTGTGAGCTGCCTTCTTGAACGGCTGCAGTCCTCCTGCTGTGGGTTGACACACAATGCCCTCAGGGAGGGAATTCCAGGATTTTGACCCAGCGGCAGTGAAGGAACGGCAATATATTTCCAAGTCAGGATGGTGAGTGGACTTGGAGGGGAATTTCTGTACACAAACCATTGAAGATAACAGAGCGGGTTGAGAGGGCATTGAATAAAGCGGTAATGACAAAAACAGAAAACGCTGCAGATATTCAGAGGCAGAAAGAGTTAGCACTTCAACCTGCCTGCCTCTCCTACTAACCTCATCCCGCCCCCTTGACATGTCCGTCCTCTCCTGACTGACCTATCCCCTCCCTACCTCCCCACCTACACTCACCTCTACTGGCTCCATCCCAGCCTCTTTAACTTGTTTGTCTCTTTTCCACTTACCTTCTCCTCTATCCGTCTTCGATCCATCTCCCCCTCTCTCCCTATTTATTTCAGAACCCTCTCCCCCTTCCCCCTTTTTTGATGAAGGGCCTAGGCCCGAAATGTCAGCTTTTGCGCTCCTGAGATGCTGCTTGACCTGCTGTGTTCATCCTGCTCCACACCTTGTTATCACCTGCGGAGTGTTTTGTTTTGCGTTTTTATTGCAGATTGTCAGTTTCTGCACTTCGTAGAGCATCCAGGATGCTGGGGCTTTATGAATGGAGTCATCCAGAGTGAAAACAAGGAAGTTATTTTAAGAATTAGAATCCACCCCACATCCCCCATCAGCTAAAGCATTGTGTCTAATTTCAGGCCCAAGACTTAGAAGGATGTGATGCCTCTGGAGAATTTAGCAGACAACCTGAATGCTTCTGGGAATGAAGGATTCTGGTTTGGTCACAGACAGGATGAAAAGCTGCAGTCAGGAAGATCTACAGCACAGGAAAAGACCTCTCAGCCCTTTGTGCCCATGATAGTCAATACAGCCACCTAACTAATTTAGCCCCATTTTCCAGCACTTGGTCCATAGCTTTGTATGCCTTGACATCACAAATGTACATCTAAATACTTTTTCAATGTTATGAGGGTTTCTGCCTCTATCATCCTTACAGGCAATGAGTTCCAGATTCCCACTGTCCTCTGGGTGAAAAAGCTTTTCTTCACATCTCCTTTAAACCTCCTGCCCCTTCCCTTAGAGGTATGTGCCTGGATCATTGATCCCTAAAACAATGGGAAAAGTTCGTTTCTGTCTTCTCTATTTGTACCCCTCATAATTTTATACGTCTTAATCATGCCCTCTCTCAATCTCCTCTGCTCTAAGGAAATCAACCCCAGTCCGTCCAATCTCTCTTCATGACTGATCAAGAGGGGACATGATTGAGATGTATAAAAGTATGAGGGTATAGATGGGGTAGACTGGAAGAACCAATTCCCCTTGATGGAAAGGTCCATGACTGGGAGATGATACAGTGAGAAGTGTTGTTTTGTGTTGTCCACAGGCAGATTTTTACCGAAATAAGTGTATCAGAGTAGGAAAACAGAGAGCAGAATGCAGTGTTTCAGACGCAAAGAAGGTACAGAGAGAGAGAGATCAATGTTAACATTTGAGAGGTCTGTTCAGCAGGGAAGAAGCTGCTCTTGAATCTATGTGTATCCAAACTTATGTATCATCTGTTCGACAGAAAAAGGTGGAAGGGCTTTTTGATTATGTTGGTTGCTTTTCTGAGGCAGCGGAAAGTACAGATGGAGTCAACGGAAGGAAGGCTTTTTTTTTGTGATGGAGTGGGCCATGCTCATGGCTCTCTGTAGTTTCTTGCGAAGAGGAGTTGCTATACCATGTTGTGATTCAACCAGGTAAGATGCTTTCTGTCGTGCATCTATAAAAATTGCTACAGACAACACAGTGTGAAACTGGAGGAACCCAGCAGGTCAGGCTTTATTAGAGGAGCAGGAAAGTCGATATTTCGGGTTTACACCCGTCATCAGAGCTGACTGTCCTGCTCCTTTGATGCTGCCTGCCTGCTGTGTTCCTTTAGCTCCACACCTTGTTACCTCGGACTCCAGTATCGGCAGTTCTTGCTACCTCTATAAAAATTGCTAAGAGTCTTTGAGGACATTGCTGAATTTCCTTAGCCTCCTAAGGTAAGCAGAAGAGTTGTTGTGTTTTCCTGAATGTAGCGTCAACATGGCTGGACCAGGATAAATTGTTGGTGATCATCGCTCCCAGCAATTTGATGCTTTCGATCATCTCCAGCTCAGCACCATCGACGCAGACAGGGGTGTTTAAGGTAAGGGCTAGGAGGTTTAGAGGAGATGTGACAAAAAACATTTTCACTCAGAATGGTGGGGCTCTGGAACTTTCTGCCTGTAAGGGTGTCACAGAGTCATAGAGACCCATAGCACAGAAAACAGCCTTTTAGCTCATTGCATTTAAACCAGTTAAAAATAGCCACATATTCTAATCCAGAACTTGGCCCATAGCCTTGCATGCGAGTGCACTTTAAATACCTTCTAAATGTTATGAGGGCTCCATGCATAAATTACTACTGTGGTCCTTAATGGGCCCTGCTCTTTCTGTTGATATACTTCTACTCTTAATGTGCTCGTTAAACAATTTAGGAATTTCCTTTATCTTACCAGCATGCTTCCATATGCCTTTTAAACTTTCCTAATCTCCTTTTTAAATTCCCTGTTGCACATTCTATGGTCCTGCTGTTTTGAGCCCTCAGAATCCACAATAATTATCAAATCTCTTCAGTGAAAACAGGCCATTCGGCCTATTGAGTCCACAGAGACCCACTGAAGGGCATCCCACGCAGACTCATCCCCAAGCCTTCCCCTGCATTTCCCACGACTAACACACCCAGCCTACACACCCCTGAACACTACGGGCAATTTAGCATGGCCAATCCACCTAACCTGCACATCTTTGGACTGTGGGAGGAAACCGGAGCAGCTGAAGGAAACCCACAAGACACAGGGAGAATGTACAAACTCCATGCATGCAGTCGCCCAAGGGTGGAATTGAACCCAGGTCCCTGCAGCAGTGCTAACCACTGCGCCACCGTGCCATTCAATTGTCTTTGTCAATGTTAAAGATAGGTGTTGCTGCTCATTTTCAGATATACTGTCCAACTCCAACTCTCTAAACATTGCGCCATTGTGTCGAGCCTTTTTCTTTTAATCCGTTTTTCTCTTTATCCTTTGATATCCAGTGTTCACAGGATCAACAGTCCCACCCCTTTTCTTTCTTGGAATATGTTGGCCCTGTATCCCCATATTTCCTTTTTGAATGCAAATGAATGCTCTGAGATAGATTTATCTGGATGTATCCACTCCCAGTCTAATCTGACCAAACCATATCAGAACTTATTAAAATAAGCCTTACCCCAGTTGAGAACTGTGATTTCAGGTCCCCCCCAACCAAAAGCTTTTCCACAACAATCTTGAATCTAATAGAGCGATGATCACTGTCTGTAAATACTCCTTTACTGATACTTCAGCCACATGCCCAGCTTCATTACCTAAAATTAAGACTAGGACTCCCTTCTCTCGTAGGATCTTGTAAATGCTAGTTTAAGAGGCTATCCTGGAAACATTTTAAGAATCTTGCCCCCTCCAAACATTTCATACTATGACTCTCCCAGTTAATGTAGGGAAAGTTGAAATCCTCCACCACCAACTCCTCCCCGCCAACCCCAATATCACTTCCCTGACATTTGCCCAAAAAAGGCAGTGGTAGAGGGACATTGAAGAAGTATTTAGATACACCAAGGCATACAGGTCTATGAGCCAATCATTGGAAAGAGGGGTTGGAATAATTAGCTGGTTATTTTCGACCACCACAGATATGATGGGCCAAAGGGCCTTTCTTAGTGCTGTAGATCTCTTGGAGTATAGTCAGGTAACATGCTGGGGTCTCAGTCAGCTGATTTGCACCAAACATTCATTACAGAAACAACAATCGAGCTGATTGCAGGATAGCTCCTCCTCAGGATCTTATTGAACTGCGCTCTGCACAGCAGCAACGCCCCCCTGCAGACAAGTCTCCAGCTTGATGTCACGTTGAGGAGGATTGAGGGCTGCCTGATGGTCACAGACTAAGCTCCTCTAAATCACAGTCCCACTGAGCCATCATCAGAGAATTTGCAGATAGGACTGCAGGCAAAAACATCGGACGGATCTTCCCAGGACAAGGGAGAGAGACAGAACAGTGACAGTCACTGCCTTGTTGTTAGATCAAGAGGGGGCCAATTAAATAGAACCCCATGCAGACAGAAAAGCACTCATTCTATCCGGAGAGACTGAGGAAACTCTGGGGCTTGGAAATCACTAAAAGCCTGGCATGGGAAAAATTCTTCAGGCTATTACTAAATCGCTCCTAGTCCCTGACACTACAAGCCTTGTTCATCTGCACATTCCAGTCTGGCTGACCACAGCCCAGACTTGCGGAGAATCCAAAACAAGGCAATTGTCTCCAAACAGAAACTTTATTCTGCTAATGCTATGTCAGCCTTCGGAGGAAGGATGCTTTCCCCCTCCCCCGATGTTCAGACCATATCCTGTGCTGTGCGCATCATCTCGCACAGACGCCGGGAAATTGAGTGAACTTCTCCAGCTCGTTGCGCAGAACCACAAGTGGACGAGAATAGAAAACAGCGGCAGGAAGAGGCCATTCAGCCCTCACAGACTGTTCGGCTATTCAATAAAACCTGTTTATATTATGAAATCCACATTCCCTTATTATATGATCCCTTCTACCCCTCCAACACAAACCCAGTCAGTTCGTCCTTAAAAATATGCAATGAAACCACTCCAGGTGCATTCTGAGGCGGACATCTTCAAAGAGAAAATAAATCATCTCGATGCTGCCCTAAAAAGGTGCCCCAAATTTTAGTAAGCTTCCCCTTGTTCTGGACTCACTGACAAGAGGAAATATCATTTCTATATAGAGGCATACAGCATGGAAACAGGCCTTTTAGCTCAACTTAACCACACCAATCAGGTTTCCCAAACTAAACTAGTTCCATTTGCCTGCCTTCCACCCACATCCCACTAAACCTTTTTCTGATGAAGAGTCTAGGCCCGAAACGTCAGCTTTTGTGCTCCTGAGATGCTGCTTGGCCTGCTGTGTTCATCCAGCTCCACACTTTGTTATGTCCCTCTAAACCTTTCCTATTCATAAACCTGTCCAATTGTTTCTTAAACGTTGCAATTACACCCCCCTTCTCGGATATAACTTCCTCTGACAGCTCGTTCCATTATACGCATTGCCCTCCCTGTGTAAAAGTTGCCCCTCAGGTCCCTTTTAAATCTTTACCCTCTCATCCTGAATCTATACCCTCTAGTTTTTGAATTCCACAAACCAGGGAGAAGATCTTGGTAATTTATCTCAGCTCCGTCCATCATGGATTTTAAAACCTCCATAAAGGTCACCGCTCAGCCTGCTACGCCCCAGGGAAATAAAAAGTGCCAATGCCACAAGTCTTCCAGTCTTGGGTAACATCTTTGTAAATCTATTTCACACACTTTCAAGGTTTAATAACATCCTTCCTGTAGCAGAGCAACCAGAACTGTACACAGTACTCCAAGTGTGGCCTCAGCAATGTCCTGTATAGACACAACATGATGTCCCAACTCCTATACGCAATGGCCTGACCTAAAAGGACAAGTGTGCTGAGCGCCACCTTCACCACCCTGTCTACCTGTGATGCCACTTACAAGGAACTATGCACCTGCACTCCTAGGTCTTTTTGTTTGACAACACTATCGCAGAGCCCTGGCATTGACTGTGTAAGTCCTGTCTTCGGTTGTTTCACCAAAATGCAATGCCTCACAACTCTCTAAATGAAACTCCATCTGCCATTCCTGGGCTCTCTGGTCCAGCTGAACAAGATCCTGTTGCCCTCTGAGATAATCTTCACTGTACCACCAATTTTGGTGTCATCTGCAAACTACAAATTTCTCCATCTAGTCGAGACTGCTCAGGACATTATACATGTCAATGGAATCATCCCTCACTCATTTAAACTCCAGCAAAAAGAAGCCCAGTCCATTCCATCCTACCTCGCAAGTGAAGTCACACATTTCAGGTATCAAACTAGTGAAACTCACTCTGAGCAATCTTCCTAACTAAGGAGACTAAAACATAACATAGAACAGCAGAGCACAGCACAGTACAGGACCTTTGGCCCACGATGTTGTGCTGAACTTTTACCCTAATCCTAAGGTCTATCTAACCTCCACCCCTACTTTATACTATCATCTATATGCCTATCTCATAGCTGCCTAAATGCCCCTAATGAGGCTGACTCCACTACCCTCTCCGGCAATGCATCCCACGTCCGGAGCACTCTGAGTAAAGAACCTACCTTTAACGTCTCCCTGATATCGACCACCACTCACTTTAAAAATATGCCCCCTCATAATAGCGATCTCCACGCTAGGAAAAAGTCTCTGGCTGTCTACTCTATCCATACCTCTGGTCATTTTGAACACTTCTGGACCCTTCATCATTCTAAAGAGAAAAGCCCTAGCTCTTTCAATCTTTCCTCATAAGACCTTCCCTCCATTCTAAACAGCATCCTGATAAATGTCCTCTGCACCTTTTCCAACACCTCCACATCTTTCTTGTGATGAGGCGACCAGAACTGGACACAATACTCCAGATTTGGCTGAACCAGGCTTTTGTATAGCTGGAGCACGAAAACTGCACACAATATTTGAGATGTAGGCTCACGTATGTCCTGTTTCACTGAAGAATTATATCCTTACTTTTATGTTCAATCCCTCTTGTAATAAAGGAAAACATTCCATTAGCTGTTTCCATTACATGCTGAACCTGCGTACCGACTTCACTGGACTCATGAACTACAATATCTAGATCCCTCTACACCTTGGAACACAGCATAATTCCATAAAACCAGAGATATAGGAACAGAATTGGGACATTCAGCCCATTGAGTCTGCTCCATCATTTGCTTATGGCTGTTATGATTCTCAACCTCATCCTCCTGCCTTCTCCCTGTAAGCCTTGATCCCCCTTACCAATCAAGAACCTATTTGTCTCTGTCTTAAATACATTCCATGACTTGCCCTCCACAGCCCTCTGCAGCAATGAGTTCCACCAACTCGTCATCCTTTGGCTGAAGGAATCTATACCCAAAACGTTAGCTTTCCTGTGCCTATGATGCTGCTTGGCCTGCTGCGTTCATCTGAAATTCTTCCTCATCTCAGTTCCAAAGGATCATCCCTTCATTCTCAGGCTGTGCCCTCAGTTCTAGAGGAAACATCGTCAGCACAGCCACTCTATCTAGGCCTCTCAGTATTCTATAAGTTTCAATCAGAAAAAACCCTCATCTTTCTAAACTCTCCATTGACCCACAGTCCTCAACTGCTCCTCATATGACCATCCCTTCATTCCCATGATCATTCTTATAAACCTTCTCTGGGTCTCCTCCAAACACCAGCAAATCCTTCCTTAGATACCAGGCCCAAAGCTGCCCACAATATTCCAAATGTGGTCTGACCAGAGCCTTATACACCCTCAGCAGTGTATCTGTGCTGTTGTATTCTAGTCCTCTCAAAAGTCAATGTTAACATTGCATTTGACTTCCTAACTGCCAATTGAACCTCCTGTTAATCTGAAGACAATCCTGATTGAAGATTCCTAGATCTCTTTGTGCTTCAGATTTATAAAACTTTTCCCTATTTAGAAAATAGTCTATGCCTCCAATCTTCCAATCAAAGTGCATGACCTCACACTTTGCCACATTGTACCCTATGTGCCATTTCTTTGACCCTCTCTTAGCCTGTCCAAATCCTTCTGCGTCCTGCCTGCTTTCTCAACACTACCGACCCTTTCATCTACCTTTGTGTCATCTGCCAAGTGTGCACAACAATGTCCCCAGTTCTTTCATCCAGATCGTTAAAGTGTAACATGATAGCTGCGGCCCCAATACTAACTTCTGCAGAGCTCCATTTGTCACCAGCAGCTATCCTGAAAAAGACCCCTTTATCCTCACTGACTGCCTCTACCAGACAGCCAATCCTCTCTCCATGCCAATACCTTATCCCAACACCATTATCTTATTTTGCAGCCTTCTGTGCAGCACCCTGTCCAAGGCCTCCTGGAAATCCACACAGAATATATCCACCGGCTCTCCTTTGTCTAACGTGCTCATTCCTTCCTCAAAAAATTCAAACCGATTTGCCAGGGGTGACCTCCCCTTGCTGAAGCTATGCTGACTCAGCCCTATTTTACCTGTGCTTCCAACTACTCTGCAATCTCATCCTTGAAAATTGGCTCTAAAATCTTACTAACGACTGAGGTCAGGTTAACCAGTTTCCTGCCTTCTGCCTCCCTAACTTCTTAAATGGGGTCTTACATTAGCTGTGGTCCAGTTCTCTGGGACCCTTCCTGACTCCACTGATTCCTGAAAGATCACCACCTCCACAATCTCCTCAGTAATCTCTATCAGAACCCTGGGGTTTGATCCATCTAGTCCAAGTGATTTATCCAACTTCAGACCTTTCAGCTACCCCAGCACCTTCTCCTTAGTGATGGCCACTACTCTCATCTCTGCTCCCTAATTCTGTTGAAGTTCTGGTATGTTGCTATTATCTTCCCCAGTGAAAATTGGTGCAAATAGCTCTCCAGGTCCTCTGCTATTTCTTTGTCCCACATTACTACTCCTCCAGCCTCATTTCCAAGCATTCCAAAGTCCACTCTTGCCTCTCTCTCACCTTTTAGATATCTAAAAAAATTCTTGCAAATCTTCTTTCATATTACTAGCTAGCTGAGCCTCATATTTCATGTTCTCCTCCCATATTGCTTCTCTAGTTATCCTTTGCTGGTTTTTAAAGGCTTCTCAATCCTTTGGTTTCCCACTAATCATCAACACATTGCATGCTTTTCCTTTCTCTTTCATATATTTCTTGGTCAGCCATGGTTGCCTCGTCCTCCCCTTAGCTATGCTTCATTTTGCTTGGGATGCATTTGTGCTATGCCTCCCAAATTGCCCCCTGGAAACTTCTGCCACTGCTGCTCCACAGCATTCCCTGCTCGGCTCCCCTTCCAATCAACCGGGAAGCTCCTCCCTCATGTCTTTACAGTTGCCTTTACTCAGTTGTAATACCGTTCCATCTGATTTCACCTTCTCCCTCTCAAACAGCAGGGTGAATTGTACCATACCATCGTCACATCCCCCTACCTTGTAAACCTATAAGTGCTGCTTTTTGAGCTGAATTCATCACTCGGGATAGTAAACACATTCAGCAAATGACTAGGTCCCAACCTGGGCTTTGAATCTCCCTGGGAACACTGTTAAGGAGCTGCAGTGGTTGTTGACAGAAAGCCAGCTTGTTTTTTCACTCCATGAGCTTTGCTGAGGAAGCTTGGCTGAAGGTTCTAAGGCCCTCCTCTGCAGCTGGGAATGCATTCCTGGCTGGAGCAGCGTACATTTACTCAAGGGAACATCTGTTGTTGCCCAGTAAGCAGTGTGGAATTAGCGAGGCTGGCTGAAGGAACAGTGAGTGGGAGCCCTGCCAGCAGCTGAGAGAGAGTGCTGACTCCTGTAACAGGGCAGACCTCTGTTTGTCTGGCTGTTGTACCTGTGCAGAGAGGGAGCAGAACTCTTTCTTCCAGGGTGGGTGTACCTATTTAGGGGGCTGAGTGCAGTCCACCTGCCCCTCCCGATCCCCCAGGGATTGTCACTTGGAGATGGAGATGGTGGGGGGCTCGGAGGAGGGGGGATGGGGGAGGGCAAAGGTAGTTGTTACTGAGGGTGATGTTAATCCTGATGCCATGCTGTGCAATGTGAACCAGGCTGGGCTGCTCCTTGGCTCCTGTCTGAGGCAGCCTTGGCCTCCTACCTGAGGTATGGTTAACCACCCACTGACAGACCCCCACAGCGCAGCATCCTCTCAGTGTCATTGTGTTACAAAGAGCTGCTTCTAGTTCTGTGAGTTACACTCTGGAAGGCTGCTCAAGCGCAGGCAGAATATTCCCGAATGCTCAGCTGCCCATTCACGAAATGCAGACAGAACTTACCAGAACACAACATGGCTGCGTACCTGTGCAGCGTAGGAAGTGTACTGAATTGCCCAAGCTGTCCTATGGCAAAGGGACAATCACCTTGTCCAAAATACATCATCTTCTTCAGGCAGCAAAGTTGTCAAGGCTGTGATATCCATTGCAGACTGGAACTCAGTTTCCATTCCTCTCCCTGTCGCTCCCTCCCCCTCCCTCCCTGTGTCACTTTCTCTGAAATAACTCCTCAGAGGGCAGTATCCTGTTACCAACTTGCTCTTTTATTTATGAATGCATAATACTTGACACTGGTCCAGTTTCCTCAGAGCCAGCTCTCAGAGTGAACTGAACCTCTGATGCTCCTGCTTATCTGTCAGCCAGGGCTCCCTGGTTGGAGCTGTTAACCTGGTCCAGTTAGGGAACTCACATTCAAAGGAGGTCCACCTGGCTGACCTGGTTACAATCACTACATCCCTCCCCCCGAGACTCCAGGGAGGTAGGCCTGTTCTTTTTCTTGTAGCCTCTCCTGGGCCGTTTCTGCACAGGATCCTGTTGATCTGACTCAGCCTTGGATACAGATGGTGTTTACCAGACGATTTCCCACCTCTTGCACCCGGATCACCTCGGCCAAAATCTATCCTCTTCTTCAAGCAATGAAGTTGTCAAGGCTGTGATATCTACCTCAGTCTCCAAGGCTTCTTCAATGTGAGATAGAGGGGAGAGGACCCATAGGTTCCAATAGCCTTGCTGGATGTTCTGAGGGGCCGGGCATGTTTTGCCTCATGCCCAGTTTGAGAGTTTGCAGATTTTACATGGCCCACGCGCTCATTCAGGACCACCTATCCTACCCAAACTTTGTACGTTACAGAACCCTATACTGCATCAATCGTGCTTCATACTCATTCAGGTCCACTCCTGTGGTTTCAATACCAAATTTCATCCCCTGAAGTAAACTCCCTCTGTCGCTTAAAGGAGCCTCGTGTCCAGCATTGGCATTCCTGATGCTGCTTCCCCCCATTCAAACCCAGATTCAGGAAAATCAGGTTTAATGTGGTGTAGGGTCTTCTCCACATTTCCAACTCTGCTGGAGCTGTCCCTGTGGTTGCGTGAGGGATGGTCCTATAATCAAACAGGAACCAGGACAGTTTGGTATCGAGTGAAGCTGTTGGCTGTTTCTTTAAGCCTGTCTTCACCAGACCATTGTTGATATGGAGCTGTCCTTGTATTCCTATTTGCCGATGGCCCGTAGTGTGTGACCAACACCTCCGGGAGTCTGTGCATTGCAAAGGATGCTCGCAGCTTTTCCCTCACTGAACCTATGTTGTGGTGAAGGAACCCTATACACGTCCAACCACTCTGAACGGGCATCCACGATGACTAGGAACACAGGCTGTGAAAAGACCAGCATAGTTAATGTGTAACTGAATGCAGGGTTTACCCGGCCATTCCTATGAATGTGGAGAAGCTGCTAGCGGGAATTTTTAACCTTGTTAGCATTCTGGGCACTGCCTCACCAACGCAGCTATGTCATCATCCAAACCTGGCTACCAAACATAGCTTATTGCCAACATCTTCATCTGTGAAACCTCCGGTGGAGTTCAGGCAATATCAGGCGGTGACCTTTACTCGGGAAATCCCTCTTGCTCCCCCATAGTAATATGTAGTCCTCCATGGGGATCTGGTCCCACTGGGTCCAGAAAGGCTTCAGTCCTGGTTGTGATGGCCCTATTGTATCCCCCATCACCACCAGCTCTATTAAGTTTTGCCAGGACGGGACCTTTTTGTGTCCCCACTCTGATACTGTCAGGGGTAATCGGAAGTTTAAAACCAGAATGGACTCTCCCAGTGGCAGTACCACCGATGATGTATCTGTCAGTGGGAGGTGGCTGTCACCACTGAGCCTCCTGGATGGTGTTCCAACTTGTATACACTTAGTTTTAGCGCACAACTCTGAATTCAACCTGAACCTATGGTTAGCGCAGCCTGGTCCTCCATAAGTAGCTCTGGCAAGGTTTTGTGTCTATTACACACTTACGTTCATAAAGGTATTGGTGAAACTTTCTCACACAAAGGTATCTGTCAAACCTTCCTTTTCTATTTGTGTTCTGCATCAGCCAAAGTCAGGGAAGCCTATGCTATTGAGCTGTTCCCCTCCACTGGGCTGTCAGTGAGTCAACATTACTCCAGTAACTGCACAGGGAGATATAACATGCCAGCACATCTCAGTTGGGATCATTTGGTACCAACACCTTTGACGATGACAGCCCCTTTTTCACTTCCCTAAAGGCTACTTCTTGGCTACAAGATTATTTCCAAGGTTGGCTGGTTTCAATAGCAAATGTAAGGGTGGCAGGATGGAGGCTTGGTTATGTATGAATTTTTCCTAATAATTCACCAATGAGGGAAAGGCCTGAGCTCTGGTAGAGATGTGGGAACCAGGGCTCCATTGATAGGTCGGCGCAACATTGAGGGCCGAAGGGCCTGTACTGCGCTGTAATGTTCTATGTTTTATGTTCTATCACTCTCACTCCATCTTCTAACAGGTGTAAGCCAATCTTGTTGCCTCTGTAGCCCAAGTAAGACACTTGGGGTGCCTTGAACACACATTCTTCCCTCCTGAGGCATATTCCCACCTGGAAGAGACATTTAAGAACTATGTCCAAGTTTTCCAAGTGCTCTTTATTGGTCTTCCGCATTGTTAGTACATCAACTAGATAAATGGCAATCTGGGTTAGCCCATGTAAAATGTTCTCCATGGACTGCTGGAAAAGGGTGCAGGGTGATGATACCCTAAATAGCACTCTGGTATAGTGTTATAAACCCTTACAGGTATTAATTTTAGCATACTTCCGATAATCCTCATCAAATCACAGTTGCAGGTTTGTATGGCTCATGTCCAACTTTGTGAAGGACAGCACCAACCTCCCACCAGTTTTTTGTATAAGTCCTCTGTGCGAGCAATTAGGTATTTATCCAGCTTTGAAAAGCAGTTCACTGTTTGTTTGAAATCCCCACCAAGGCAAACCTACCCATCAGCCCCATTTCACAAACTGCACTGGTTTGAAAATTCCTTCACTTTCCAGCCTCCTGGTTTCTGCCTCTACTTTTACCCATAATGCAAATGCCACTGGGCAGGCCTTGCAGAATCATGGGATTGCTTCCTGGTCAACGTGCAAGATGGCCTTGGCTCCTTCGATAGTCCCTAGACCTTCCTGAAAAAATCTGGGTATTTCATTAAGTCTTCACTCAGGCAGCCATTTTCTAATCGTAAAATGTTGATCCAATCAAAATGAATCTTCCTCAACTCATTTTGCCCCATCAAGCTCAGGCCCAAACCTTTTACTACAATTAGTGGTAACTGAACCAGCGGCTTGTCAAAAGAGACTGGAATCAAAGTTGTCCTGTTAGGGGGCCCCTAGTATAGGTTCACAGTCTGGCTGTGGTCTTTCACAAAAAAGAGTTAATGGTTGGAATCCAGAGTGAATTTTGATAAAGGCTGGTTCCATAATCACCAACAGTTTCACCAGTGTCAACATCCATTAGAACAGGGTGACCATTTAACCAGATGTTAATTTTGATTGGTTCCAAACTGGATGTTGCTGGGCAATTTTACTGTTCCAAACCAAAACAGGTGGACTTCCCAGGGTGTGCACACTCCTGGGTACTAGCCTATGAGTTCTCTCACTCAATTCAGGTCTAGAGGGACACTTTTGTCATCTCAAATCCATATATCTGCAGCAAGTGCAATGGCCTATCAGCCTAGACCCTCAAAGGGCATTTTAGCTATTTGGCCGAGGCTTGGCTTTGTTTTGGGGTTTTGCTGCAGGCTGACCTAGAGTCCCTCTATTCATGGTATGTCCTGAGTGAGGCAGTGCAATTATCTTCTCTCAAGTGGTGTTCCCCTGGTTCAGTCAGCCTGGCGAGATTGCCCACTTCCATCAGAATACCCAGTAATTCATAAGCTCCACTCCCCTGGTTCTCAATCTGCCGAATAAAACTGATAGCTTCTCAGAATTATGGGAGGCTTGGGGTCATAATATTCCTTAGCTAAATCCATCAAATCTTAAGAGGATTTTGTACCCAGTGCCTCAGGGAAAGTGAGGCTCCTAACAACTGACAAAGCTGTGGGTGCACAAGCTATCAGGAAATTTATTTGTTGCTTTTCGCCTGCCTCAATGTCAATTGCTCAGAGAAAAAAAATCACATTCATTCTACATACAGGGCCTAGCCTTCAAAGGCAGAAGTGAATGAGTCAAGCTTCCCAAATCGCAGCACAATACCAGAAAATGCTTGCCCCAACTAAAAGATGACTGTTGCAAGTGAATCACTTCAGGGGCATGTTTTCCCTCTTGCTGCCACTGAAATAACTCTATCCCCAACCCATCACCCATTATTTCTATGTGCATAGTACATGAGTACTAGCTCAGAGCCAGCTCCTAGTCTGAACAGAGCCCCAACATTTCTATTTATATCTGCCAGCCAGAACTTCCTGATCGGGACCAGGTTAACAGCTCCAATCAAGGAACTGTTATTTTATGAGATTCAATCACTTCACAGTTTCTCTGTCTCTATCTGTCACTCACAGAACTCTCCCTCCCTCTCTCTCCCTCTCTCTCTCCCCCTCTGTCTCCCTCTGTCTCTCTCTGTCTCCCTCTCCCTCTCTGTTTCTCTCCTTCTCTGTCTCTCTCCCTCTCTGTCTCTCTCTTTTTCTCTCGCTATCACTCTCTCTGTATCTCCCTCTCTGTCACCCTCTGTCTGTCTTTTTCCGTGTCTCTCTCACTTTTCTTTCAATTCCTCTCAAATTCTAAGAAGCCTCAATCAGGTCAGTCTGAGTGTCCTCTCTTCCCAGTGTGCATGCCCAGTCAGTGTATCCTGTGCTCAAGATCATTCCCTCAGGCTGTGGACATTGTTCTGTGTAGCCTCCAACAGGAGCTGGGTGACAGTGCCCAGACTTGAAATACCGGGAAACTGGCCTCTGTGTGCCAGGATGCAGTGCCCCGTTCCTCAGTGCTGTACTTGAAGCCAGTGGGACTTTGTACGGGATTGCTCTTCCCTGTGAATGCAGTTTGACAGGATTGCTGCTCACTGCTGGAATGAATGATCCAGAGGTTAACAGCACCCTACACAAGGACCACCGCACCCACTCACCTCAGGGGGTGGGAATTTTTGGGTGGGAACTGACTCACTCTCTGATGGCCCTCTTCAAGTGAGATAAATCATTCCAATGTGGAAGTAGCATTGGGATAGATGTGTTTGGGCTCGGAGTTTGGGAGAAGCATGGGGGCGGGGGTGGGGGCTGGAACTGCTGATCTGTTTAGTTTATTTAGACATTGCCTGTTGGAGGAGAGCCAGGATTTTCTGGGAATATTGCATTCAAACTGGATTTTCCCACGAAGAGTCAGCTTAGTGTGAGCCCAGTGAGAAAATAGTGTCTGGCCGACTGTGGGGGCTCAGACCAGCAGGACATGGGGCTCAGACTAGCAGGACATAGGGACACAGACCAGCAGGACCTGGGGCTGAGACCAGCAGGACTTGGGGGCTGAGGCCAGCTGGACGTGGGCCTCAGACCAGCAGAACACAGCAGGTGGTGGAACTTGAATTCAATAAATATCTGGAATTAAGAGACAAATGATGACCGTGAATGCATTGCCAACTGTCAGGAAAAACCCATCTGGTTCACTAACGTCTTTCAGGGAAGGAAGTCTGCCATCCTCACCTGGTCTGGGGCCTATTTCCAACTCCAGGCCCACAGCAATGCGGTTGACTTATAACAGCCCTCATAAATGGTGGCTCAGCCAAAGATGCCCTCATCCCATGAATGAATAAAGGAAACAAAAACCCAGCAGGGCATGAGCAGGGGAGAAAAACAAGTCACTATTTGACCAGGGCCAGATGCTGTCAACTGGAGGTAGAACCGCTTTATATCAGGTCTTTGGGGTTGGCCATCACAGTCAGACAGCCCTCCTTGTAGCCCGCTGGAGGCAATGACGCATGGCCTACGGGAAGCCTCAAGCAATTCAAGCCCCTGTGTCCATCCTTTTGGGCCTTTCATTTTTCAGAATGCCTTCCCAGTTCTTGGTACTGGCTGACCCAATGTCATCCGAAGGGCAAGGGAGAGGGACCTGGATTAGCAAGCTGTGAGACGTGGTACTCAGGGGAGCTCTGTAAGTGGGCTTGTACTTACCATGATAGATAAGGAAGTGGATGAAAGAAGAGGCAAGTATATCTCTAGCTTACTAGCCAATACTGATTTAGGAGTGACATTAAGGAATTCTGATAGTTGATGACTAGTGTAAGAGTAACACGGTGACACAGTGGTCAGCACTGCTGCCTCACAGTATCAGGTTCCTGGGATCGATCCCACCCTCAGGTGACTGTCTGTGTGGATTTGCTCAGGTTATCTCCCACAGTCCAAAGATGTGCAGGTTAGGGTGGATTGGCCGTGCTAAATTGCCCATAGTGTTCAGGGATGCACAGGCTAGTTGGATTATCCATGGGAAATGTGGGTCTAGAGGGATAGGGTGGGATGTTCTTTGCAGGGTCAGTGTAGACTCATTGGGCTGAATAGCCTCTTTCTGCATACAGGGGCTCAATGATTGGGACTGAGGAGAGGGATTAGGGAAGATTAATTGAGTTAGGAAATCTAGAACAATGAAATTTGATGTAATCAAGTGTTAAATTGGAATATTTTCTACAGAGTAGAACGTCAACACATCCAGCCTGTTTAATTGGCACCCCATCCATCACCTTCACTATCTACTCCTTCCACCACTAATGCTCGGCAGCTGCATTGCACACCATCTATGAGACGCGCTGCAAAAACAATCCTTAGATAGCACCTTCCAAACCCACAACCACTTCCACCAAAAAGGACAAGGGCAGCAGATACATGGGAACACTACCCTCTGCAAGTTCCCCTCCAAACCACTCATCATCCTGACAGGGAATCAGAGACAGCATGGGTTCATGAAAGGTGAATCATTCTTGGCCAATTTGTTAGAGTCCTTTTGAGGTGTAATAAGCAGTGTTTCCTCCGGCAGTCCAAAGATATGCAGGTTAGGTAGATTGGCCATGCTCAATTATACATATTATCCAAGGTTGTGCAGGCTAGGTAGATTAGCGATGGGACATGCAATGTTACAGGGATAAGCTAGGGATGTGTGGGTGGGTCTGGGTGAGATGCTCTTCAGAGGGCTGGTGTGGACTCAATGGGCCAAATGGCCAGCTTCCACACTTTAGGGATTTTATGTGGATAAGGGGGATCCAGTAGATGTAGCATATCTGGACTTTTGAAGGCATTTGATATGGTGTCTCACAAAAAGTTAGAAAACCAGGTAAGATCTCATGGGGTTGGGGTAAGTTTGGAGAAAGGATTTGATAACCAACAGAAAGCAGACAGTCGGGATAAATGAGTCTTTTTCTGGTTGGTAAAATGTAATGAGTGCGGTACCACAGGATTTGGTCCTCAGGTCCAACCTACATTAATGACTTGGATGCAGAGATAGAAAGTATGATAAGCCAAATTTGCACTTAACACTAAAATAGCTTAGATGCAGCCCACAAACAAAAAAAAAATACAAATGGATATGGATAGGTTGAGTGAGTGGGCCAAAATTCAGCAGATGAAGATTAATGCAGGATAAGTGTGAGGTTATCCATTTTGATCCAAGGAATAGAAAGGCAACTTATTATCTAAGTGGAAAGAAACTTCAGACAGCATTGGTGCAGAGGGATCTGGGTGTCTTCATGCACGAATCACAGAAAACTAGTATGTAGGCATTAGCAGGTAATAAGGAAGGCAAATGGAAGTTTGGCATTTATTGATAAAGGAATGAAGTAGAAAAGTAGGGAAGGGTTGCTGCAAATGTCCAAGGTATTAGTGAGACCACACCTGGAGTACTTTACACAGTTTTGGTCTCCTTACTTGAGCAGGGATGTAACTGTCAATTGGAAGCGGCCTAGAGGAGGTTCACTAGATTGATTCCAGAGATGATGGGTTTGTTTAATGAAGAAAGATTGAGCAGTTTCGACCAACAATCTCTGGAGTTTAGAAGAATGAGAGACGACCAATTATGGGCTATAAGATGCTGAAAAGATTGACAAAGTAAGCATAGAGCAGATGCTTCCTCATGTGGGGCAATCTGGAAGAAGAGGTCACAGTTGTAGAATAAGGTGGGGGGGAGATTTAAAACAGGGATGAAAAGAAATTATTTCCCTCAACAGGTTGAGAATCTGTGGAAATCACTCCTCCAGAGTGCAATAGATGCTGGGTCACTGAGTATGTTTGAGGTGGAGACAGACTGATATTTAATTAGTAACTGGCTGAAGGGCTATAGAGAACTGGCAGGAAAGTGGAGTGAGGCCAAGGTGATTTCAGCCATGATCCTACTGAGTGGTGGAGCAGGCTCGAGGAGCCGAGTGGCCTCCTCCTGTTCCTAACTCTAACGTTGTTATGTAAGTATATCGCCGTTCCTCCACTGTCGCTGGGTCAAAATCCTGGAATTCCCTCCCTGACAGCATTATGGTTCAACCCACAGCAAGTGGACTGCATCTGCTCAAGAAGGCAGCTCATCACTACCTTCTTAAGGGGTCAAATAGAGACAGGCAATAAAGCCTGGGCCAGCAACACCCGTGTGTTTTGATTGCATCGGTAGAGAAAGGACAGCCAGGCTTTTGAAAATACATATTCCAGGGAACTTGATATTTTTCATGGGCAGGGTAGAATGGGAAATAGAATTGTTGGGGGTGTCAGGAGTGCAGGTTAGCCAATAATAAAGGGCTAAATGGCCTACTAGTTTCTGTTACAAAGATTGACATAAGGGGAATAGTCAAGAAAGGCTTTGGCACAGTCGATCTGGAATTAGGATCAGAAATGGTGGAGATCAGAAATAACAAGGGGTACAAAGTGCTGGAAGGTCTATTTACCAGACCACTAGAAATACTAGAATTTGTAACAAAAACAATAGAATAATCATTGGGGACGGGGGCATTAATCATTAGCAGCATCAAATTTCCAGATGTGAGTTGGAGAATTAAATCAAAGACCACATTTAACAGAGAGAACACATCACCGAATTAACTAGGGTTAATGTTATGTAAGACCCCAAATCAGAAATTGCTGGAAAAGCTCTGACAGCACATGTGGAGAGAGAAAGCAGGTCTATTGAGCCTGCTTTGGTTCAGTGCTATGTCAGAGCTCGTGTTGTGAAATATGTTGGGGTTTACTTGGGAAGCTGATTGAAAACAAGACAGACTGATGATGATATCATGGAATTTCACTTGAAGTGCAACAGTCACATTATTAAATCTGAGGAAAACGAGAGCAGGGATCACATGAAACCCGTGACTTAGGCAGATACAGAAATTTGATTCAAGCTCTTGAAGAAGCAAAGCCAAATATGTTTTAAAATTGGGTACAATTCTGATTGACTGTACTGTATTTGTGATAGGCCTGAAAGTTCAGGCTCGTGTTAAATCAGAATAAGTGGGTTATCCAGCATCCTCAACCATGGACTTCTCCAATAGATACAAAGTTCTTGCTCCTGGTGGGATGAGGTCACAAATTACTGGAAGAATGAATGAATTGACCAAAGCACTGCTCTCCAGAATTCCATTAAATTGAGGGGGAGATATGAGAAATGTAGTGGTAATGGGTGATAGTACAACTCAGAGAATATTTACTGTTCTCTGGGGCAAAGATGCAGAGGGTGATTTGATAATGGAACAAGCTGCCAGAGGAAATGGTAGCGATGGCTACAATTAAAACATATTCATGGAACCCCTGCAGTATGGGAACAGGTCCTTTGGCCCAACAAGTCCACACTGACTCACAGAGCATCCCACCCAGACCCATCCCCCAATAACTCACCTAATCTACACATCCTTGAACACTACACACAATTTAGCATGGCCAATCCAACTAACCTGCATATCTTTGGACGGAGGGAGGAAACTGGAGCACCCAGAGGAAACCCACGCACTCACAGGGAGAATGTGCACACTCCGCACAGACAGTTGCCTGAGGCTGGAATTGAACCAGGATTCCTGGCACTGTGAGGCAGCAGTACTAACTACTGAGCCACCAATCTGGATGGATTTATGAATAGGAAGAATTTAAAGGAATATGGGAAAAATGCTGGCAAATGACGCCAGGTCAGAATAGGATGTCTGATTGGTGTGGCCGAGTTGGACCAAGGGGTTTGTTTTCCGTGCTGTATGACTTCATAAGACAGTGTTTTACCTACCTGTTGCCAAGGTCCAGAAAATTTCTTCTGCAACAGAGAGGAACTCCAATTAGGAGTGGAAGGATCTGGTTGTAAATTACACATAGGCACCATTGACACAGAGAGTGCTTCTGGAGAGGGATTACTGGCTCCTTTGGCCACATTTGAAAAGCAGAAACAGAATATTAATAATCTCCTGATTACAGCCTAAGCCATGTGCAAAATGGGTAAACAGAATTTGAAAGGTAAATGCTTTAAGCCAAAGCTTGGTCTGGGACAAATAGGTCATGATTCACAGGGCACTGGCTCCAGGAAAAAGAGACCTGTTTCATTCTGAGTGGGATCCATGATGGGACCAGGGCCCCGGTGAATCGTTATGACAATGGTCGCCAAATTGGGCTTTGAACTTATCAGTAGTGGCAAGGAGGGGTTTATTGAAGGGAAGTTTAAACTGTCAACAAGAAATCTGAGGGTCAGATGAAGGCTAATGAGGAAGTGAACGATAATCACTGTGACAGGAAGGGTTTGAAAACACACACCGGAGAGTATGGCAGAAATTAGAACCAGAGTAGGTTATAACGGCTATAAAGTCAAAGCTTAAGGCTCTTTATTTGAGTGCACACAGCATTGAAAGGAAGCTAGATAAGGTGATGGCACAAATAGAAATAAACAAATGACTTGATAGGTATTACAGAGCCTGGAAACAAAGAGGCATAGAAGAATGAGAGATAATCTCATTGGAATACATAGAATTCTTAAGAGGCTTGACAGAGGTAAATGCTGTAAGGATGTTTCCCCTTATGGAAGAGTCTAGGACCAGAGGGGCCACAGATTCAGGCTAAAGGGGCACCAATTTAAGACTGAGATGATTTCTTCTCTCAGAGGCTTGGGTGATCTTGAGAGTGAAACACAAAGCGTTGAGCATGCAGATGCAGCAAGTAGTTAAGAAGGCAAGTGGAATTTTGACATTTCCATCTCAAGGGTTGGACTTTAGAACGAGGGAGAACTTGTTGTAACTGTAGTGGTGAGGTCACACCAGGATGCTGTGTACAGTTTTGGTCCACATGTTTGAGAAAAGATGTACTGGCTTTGGAGGTAGTTCAAAAGTGATCCACTATGCTCCATTCCTGAGATGAAAGGTTGTCTTATCAAGAATCGCTAAACAGGTTACGCTTTTTCTTCAATACAGGTTAGAAGAATGAGGGGTGATCTTTATTGAAACAAACAAGGTTCTGAGGGGGGTCGAAAGGGTAAATTTTGAGAAGATATTTCCACTAGTGAAGGACTTTCAAACTAGGGGACACAGTTACAGAATAGGGGAACACTATGAGACGTGAAATAACTTATTCACGCAGGAGACACTGAATATTGTGGAATCCAGAGCCCTGAAAGTATTTGAAGTGTGTTAAAAAATAAAATAGGAGGAGTGGACTGAACATGGCCTAAAGGGAAATGGGAAGTAATATTATAGCTGGGGAAAGGGTGTATAAAGTGGCCAAAAAAAGCAGGAGACAGGAGAATTGGGAGCAGTTTAGATTTCAGCAAAGGAGAACAACAGGGTTATTTTAGATGGGGAAATAAAATACGAGAGTGTGCTCACGGGGAATGTACCAACCCTAAAAGCTCAATAGGTATGCAAAGAGAAAAGATTAGTAAAAACAAATGTCATTCCTAAC
Organism: Stegostoma tigrinum; assembly: GCF_030684315.1. Taxonomy (NCBI): domain Eukaryota; kingdom Metazoa; phylum Chordata; class Chondrichthyes; order Orectolobiformes; family Stegostomatidae; genus Stegostoma; species Stegostoma tigrinum. Next base: position 67,682,633 of record NC_081364.1, on the reverse strand, counting down.
AGTCAGGCACAAGGGAAGTTATAATGGAGAACAAAGAGATGACAGGCCAGTTTAGCTCTGTCTTCACAAAGGAGCGCACACAAAACTTTAGGAAGCACAGGGTTTAGTGGGAAGGAGGAAATGGAGGAAATCAATATTAGTAGGGAAATGGTGTTGGGGGAATTGATAGGACTGAAGGCAAATAAGTCAACAAGCCTGATAATCTTTGTCCCAGAGTGGCATTGGTGGTCATCTTCCAAGATTCTTTAGATTCTGGAGCAATTCCTGTGGACTGGAGAGAAGCTAATGTGACTTTGCTGCTTATAAAGGGAGCAGGAGAAAATTTATAGACCCAGTCAGCTTGATGTCAGTACTGGGGAAAATGCTGGCTTCCTTTATAAAAGCACTTGGAAAACAGTGGAAAGATCAGACAGATTTTGTATGGATTCATGACTTGGAAATCATGCTTGGACAAATCTAATAGAATTCTTTGAGAATGTAACTAGTAGAGTTGATAAGATGGAGCTAGTGGATGTGGTTTATCTGGACTTGCAAAAGGCTTATCATAAATTCCCACATCAGAGGTTAGCATGTAAAAGTAAAGCTCATGGGTTTGGGGACTTAGTGAACTATCATGGGTAGAGAACAGGTTAGCAAAACTTCTAAACTCAGGGGAATTCAAGCCATTGCTCAGAAACCTGACCTCGTAATTTAGCATTTTTAATGCAGATAGTACTCTGGTGATGAGACACTACGGCCAAATTGTCCTCTCAGATGCTCAGTGAAATAAAAGCAAGAGTGCAGATGGGAACAGTGAATGAAATAAACAGGACATAGACTCTCAGATTGATTTGCTGCTCTAAGTTTCATTTTCCTACCACTGAAAAAATTTTAGGGGAGGTGATGCTGTCATGGCAATCTTAATGGACGAGTAATCCAGAACCCCAGGTTAATGTTTCTGGGTTCGAATCCCACCATGCTAGACAGTGACATTTGAATTCAGCGAAATAAACCATGTCAATTATTGCAAAAATCCATCTTTCATCCTTCCCTGTTCTGGCCTCCATACCCACAGCAATTACCCTCTGGGCAATTAGGGATGAATAATAAACCATGCCTTGGCCAACAATGCCCACATCCAATGAATTAAAGAAAACAAAATATTCCCATGTGTTTTGCTAGAATGTAAAGAGGATACTCTCACACTGAATTCCATTTACCACATATACCACTTGTCAAGCAGTCTATGTCTCTATGTAACATTCTGATTATTTTAATCAATTGCGTAGTTCCTCCCTACTTACTGTCACACATGTAACACTGAATGTACTGCAATTTATTCTTCTGCCCAGTCCCTGATCACAAGAAATTGGAGCAGTATTAGGCCCTGTGTACCATTGGCCACGCTCCACCATTCAATAGGGTGATCTGAATGTAACCTTCAATACAGATCCTTGCCCCTCCTATTCCCAATAAAATTTGATTTCCTTTATTAATCAGGAATCCGCCCAAATCCATCTGGAGCATATTTGATAACCCAACTGCCATTGTGGGACATGAGTGTGAGTTCACAGAACATTTACCTCTAGATCAGTAGTCCAGCGACATCATTAGTGTCGCATCATCTCCTTCTTGTCAACCATAGATCAGCGAGAGTACAGATCCGTGAGGAATACTGTTAGTCACCATGTGTCAATCAGGATTCATTCTCTTCATTCCAAATCTGGCCATTTAGTCAATCACCAAGCTATATCACAAAATTACATTAAATACGAGATAACAAGGTGTAGAGCTGGATGAACACAGCAAGCCAAGCAGCATCAGAGGAGTCGGAAGGCTGACGTTTCGGGCCTAGACAAGTAGCTTTGCTGTTACCATTTTGTATCACTTAAGTTAAATTACATACTTCTTCCTTTTGACTTATTATTAAATTTCTTATCTCCTTTATATTTTACCCTCTTTGTTTATAGAAAAATGGAAATAAATATTCATTTAATCAGAATATAGTTTTACTTATTGTGTTATTGTTTATTAATGGGCCTGATTTTCCTTTCCCACTTTCTCTCTCTTAACATATTTGGAAAATCCTTTGACCCAAACTTTCACATCTCTTCCATTTGGTTCACACTCCTTTGCTCTGACTTGCCTTTTTTAACTGTTTTGTCCAGCCCTCTCAGTTCCACTTTGCAGGCAATGTGGGAGCCTGATCTGATATCTTACTTGCTGATCACAGTAAACAGCTCAAGTGGAGATTTTGCCTTTTAGGGGAATGTACTCGTTCTCATACAATTATTGAAATATTTCCCATTGTTTGCCCAGAAGTTGGTTTATTAACAGCTCAGCCTCGTCCATTCTGGCCAATCTGTTTCATCTATTAGAAATGGAGTCTGAGATGCCTCCCATGCTAATAGCAAACAGAAGGAGCAATGCTATTCACTGCAGTATTCTTAGTCTCTGAGCTGCTCTTGTAGCCATTGTATTTATAAGGCTAGTCCAGTTCAGTTTCTGATCAATGGTAACCCCCAGGTTGCTGATAGTGGGGGATTCAGTGATGGTAACACCATTGAATGTCAAGGGATGATAATTAGAATGTCTCTTATTGGTGATAGTCATAGCTTGGTATTTGTGTGGCATGAATGTTACTTGCCATAGTCAGACCAAGCCTGGATATTGTCCAGATCTTGTTGCATTTGAACACAAACTGCTTCAGTGTCTGAGGCATCACAAATGGTGCTGAAAATTGTGCAATTGTTGGTGATCATCTCCATTTCTGACCTGATAAAGCAGCTGAAGATGGTTGGGCCTAGGACACTACCCTGAGGAACTCCTGCAAAGATGTCCTGGAGCTGAGATGACTGACATCCAGCAACCACGACCATCTTCCTATGTGTCAGGTATGACTCCAACCACTGGACAGTTTGTCCCAGTTCCCATTGATTCCAGTTTTGCTAGGACTCCTTGATGCCACACCAAGTCAAATGCAGCCGTGGTATCAAGGGCTGTCACTCTCACCTCACCTCTGGAATTCTGCTCTTTTGTCCATGTTTGACCCAAGGCTGTAATGAGGTCAGGAGCTGAGTGACCCTAGCAGAACCCAAACTGGGCATTACTGATCAGGTTATTTCTGAGCAGTTGTTACTTGATAGCACTGTTAATGATATCTTCCATTACTTTACTGAATGATCAAGAATAGACTAGTGGTAATTGGTCGGGTCATTCTGACTGCTGAATGCAGGATTTATCTGGATAACTTTTATAATGGCCAGGTGGATGCTATTGTGGTAACTGAACTGGAACAGTTTGGCTAGTAAACAGGCAGGGAGCATAGCATATATAGTGTATTTGGAACTGGGAAGGGAACTGGGAACTGGGAACTCTCAGGAACCAGGCTAGCATTAGATAAGAAGGATGCGATAGCAATGGGATTCTGCACAAAAGGGAATTACCAGATGTTGTTTAGGCTTAAGAATTTTAGCTATGAAGAGAAATTGGACAGATTGAGGTTAGTTTTCCTTAGAGCAGAGGAAATTTAGTGGGGACACAATTAAGATCATAAAATTATGAAGAAAGGAAATAGGGTTGATGGGAAGAAACCTTTCCCCTTAATGGAGGGATCAACGACCACAGGCACAGATTTAAGGTAAGGGGAAGAAAGTTAGAGGAGATGTAAAGTGAAACATTTTCACTCAGAGAGTGGTGGGAATGTGGAACTCACTGCCTGTAAGGGTGGTAGAGACAGAAGTGCTCATAACATATAAGAAGCATTTAGGTGTGTACTTCTAATGCCAAGGCAATATCAATGCAGCACATTTAGAAAGTTATACTCTGCTTAAGCAGAGTCAACATTGCTTCATGAAAGGGGAATAGATGCTAATTAATTAATTAGAGTTTTTCGAGGGACTCTCAGGAGAGTTGATATAGGGGAACCAGTAGATGTGTTGTATTTGGATTTCCAGAAAATATTTAGCAAGATACCTCATCGAAGGTTAAGACATAAGATAAGAGATTATGGTGTTGGAGGTGAGATATTGGCATAGATAGGGAATTGACTAATGTGTAAGAAACACTGAGGGTCTCTTTTATAGGTTAGTGGCCTGTAACCAGTTGAGTTCTGCAGAGATCAGGGATGGGACTGCAACTATTTACAACTTGTATGAATGATGTGGAGGAAGGAAGTGAATGCTAAATTTGCAGATGGCGCCAAAATAGCTGGAAAGACAAGTTGTGAGAAGGATGCAAGCTGTTTACAGAGAGATATTGATAGGTTGAGTAAGTGGACAAAAGTTTGGCAAATGGTGTATAATGTGGAAAAATGTGAAGTTGTTCATTTTGGAAGGAAGAACAGAAGAGCTGAATATATTTAAATGGAGAAAAAAACAGAAATATGCAACACAGAGGGAGTTGGGTGTACTTATTCATGGAGCACAAAAACATCACACATAGGTGCAGCAGCTAATCAGGAAGGCAAATGGAATATAAACCCTTATTTCAAGTGCGTTGGGGTATAAGAGTAGGGAAGTCTTATTACAACTGTACAAGGTGCTGGTGAGACCACATCTGGGCTACTCGAGCAGTTCTGGTCCCTTTAGTTAGGAGAGGTTTCACTTCATTGGTGGCAGTTCAGAGAAGGTTCACCAGAATGGTTCCTGGAATTGAGGGATTGCCTTATGAGCAGAGATTGGAATATAGGGGAATGAGAGATGACTTTATTAAAATGTATAAAATTCTTAGGGGTCTTGATAGTGTAAGTGAAGAAAGGTTGTTTCCCCTTGTGGGAAAGTATAGGACCAGAGGGTGTAATCTCCAACCCCTTCAAGAAAACATTAATTATATTCAAGGCTGGGATAGACATTTTTAATCAGGAAGGGAATCATGGGTTACCGGAGGAAAGGTAGGGAAATGAAGTGAAGGATTATCAGATCAGCCATGATCTCATTGAATAATGGAGTAGACTCAATGGGCTGAGTAGTCAACTATTGATCCTAATGTGGTTTTATGGGCACTGATCAGTGTTAATACCTCAGGGATAGGAGTTATACTGACAAGGATTGCTTTTTCCAGCAGGGACCAGAAATATACCAGCAAGGTCAAGAGCTGCACCAACAGGGTCCGACATTATACTAATACATACCAAAGTTGTACTGACATGGGTGGGGTTCTACCAATAAGGACCACAGTTATACTGAGAGGAAGTGGTGTGTTATGAGACGGAGCAGAGTTCTCCCGGGCAAAGAATACGGTTACACCAGCAGGGAGCTGAGTTATACCAGCAGAAGGCAGAGTTGTACCAGCAAAGAGCAGAGATTTACCAGCAGGGAGCAGAGTTATCCCTGCAGGGAGCAGGGTTTTCCCAGCAGGGTGCTGAATGTTACCAGCAAGGAGCTGAGCTTTACCAACAGAGAACAGACTTATCCCAGCAGAGAATTGAGGTATCCCAGCAGGGGCTTAACTGACAGGTTCTGGTGGTTTCAGGATACAGACAGGAGCTATACTAACAAGGACGGGGCTATTCTGACAGGTACACGGACAGGAGCTATACTGACACAGACCGAAGTGATGCCGACAGCAGCTTTACTGACTGGGACCGGATCTACCCGGACAAGGTCCAGTATTTTACTTGTGTGGACCCCGGGTCATGGTGACTGATTCAGGGACTGTATCACCGGGGACAGCGCCGGACTGGAACAATGCTGGCTGATGGTACTAAGAAGGACCGGAGTTATAGTGCCATGAAATAATCGCTATCCGGCGGGGACCGGGATTATACCGGCGGGGACCGGGTCTGCAGTAAGGAATGAGCAGGTTTTGCAGCGGAAATCTGGGACCGGGGTTATATCCAGGGACGGTTCCTAAATCTCCCTATTTCAGTCTCTCTCTCTTTCTATAATATTCCTATCTCTATCCATTCTTCTCCCCACCCCACTTCTATGCCCGTCTCCACTCTCCATTCCTACTCTCTCCCTATCTCTACTCTCTCTCTATCCCTACTCTCTCTCCCTCTTTCTCTTCTATCTCCACTGTCTCTCTCTCTCTGTCTCTCTCTATCCCGCTCTCTGTCACCGCCTCTCCCTCTCTCTAAACGCCTGCTTCTATACCCCACCTTCTCTACCTCTTTCTTTATCCCCCCACCTTTCTATTGCTATCTCCCTCCCCCCCCCAATCTCTCACTCAATCCCCGTCTCACTGTATCCCCCACGCCTCGCTCTCTAATGCTGTCTCTCTCTCTCACTCACTCACTCTCTGTCTCTCTCCTCCCCTCTCCCCGGACCCAGGCTCGGTGTCCCCTCAGTCGGACTGGTTCGCGTCACAGACCGGGCGGCTGAGCAGGAAACAGGAGTCTTCCTGTGATCCCTGCAGAGGAAAACCATCCGCTAAACTCAGCCCAGCAGAGAGAGAGAGAAAGCCATTCCAGCCGGACGGGGAGAGACCGAGCAGACAGGTGGGAGAGCTGGGGACAGGGAGCTTGTGACTGAGTTCCTGATATCTGGGGACAGAGCCAGAGTGGAGTAGGGAAGGGGACTGAGAGGCAGAGAGACAGAGACGAGAATGGAATACAGAAAGGCAGGAAGGCACAGAGGGAGACAGAGTGACAGATAGAGAGAGGGAAGGGCCAGAGGGGGATCCAGACAGTGATAGAGGGAAAGAGAAGAGCAGAGATAAAGAGCAGAGATACAGGATCATTTGGAGAGATCCAGGCATAGGGAGAGCATAGAGAGAGGGTGCCAGGGAGAGAGAGATAGACAGGGAGTGAGAGGGACACAGAAAGAGAGAGATAGACAGGGAGTGAGAGGGACACAGAAAGAGAGAGACACACAGAAAGAGAGAGGTGGAGAAAGGCGCACACGGAGACAGAAAGAGGGACAAAAGGGAGAGACAGAGGCAGGGAGTACGTGAGAGAGAGAGAGACGGTGTAAGAGGTACACAGACAGTGAGAGAGGGAGAAAGAAAAATACAGGTAGTGAGAGATACAGAGTGAGAGGGGCACAGTAAGAGGGAGAGAGGGACACAAAGGGACAAACAGGAATCAAGGGACGTGGAGCAGGGTGACATCAAGAGAGGGACACAGAGAACGAGGGATCTCACGGGCAATACAAGAAAAGAGGGAGGGAGGGAGAGAGAGATAACAACAGGAAGGGGACAGAATCAGGCAGAGAGGGGCAGGGAGAAACAGGGGTTGGAGGAGACAGGGTCAGAGGTAGGGTGACATAAACAGCAGTAGGTGGGGAATGCAGGAGATAGTGAAAGTGTGAGCAGGGGCTGGGGTGGGTGGCGGGAGAAGAGGCTGAGGGAAAGTGTGAGGAGGGACTGCGGGGAGTGGGGAGGTTGTGAGGAAGGATCACAGTGAGTGAAGAGTGTCTCTGGAGGGTCAGGGTTTGAGAGAGGAATTGGAGCAAGTGACCGGAGAGTGGGGAGTGAGAAAGTGTCTCTGGAGGAGAGATTGAGAAGTGTCTTGAGGCATTAGGGAGTGAGGCGTGTCTCGGGGTGTGGACGGGGAGTGAGGGGTGTCCTGGGGTTGCAGACAGGGAGTGAGGGGTGTCCCAGGGGTGCGGACGGGGAGTGAGGGGTGTCCCGGGGGCGCAGACGGGGAGTGAGGGGTGTCCCGGGGTGCGGACTGGGAGTGATGGGCCTGGTTGGGATCAGTCTCGGGTTCCTTGTTGGGATCCTCCCTGCTGTGCTGGCCATGAAGCTGGAGGATACCTTTCGGAGCACTACACCCACCAACAACCTGCTAGTGGTGGGGGGTCCACAGCAAGGCCAGGGCCTGGACCCCCAGCCCCAGGTGTACGTGGGGGCTGTCAATGCAGTGTACCAGCTGGGTCCAGGCCTGATGCTGGAGGCCTGGGTGAAGACGGGGCCTGTGAAGGACAGCGCTTTGTGCCATGCCTCACAGCTGCCTCAGAACAACTGCGAGCACCCCCGCAGATGGACAGACAACTACAACAAGCTGCTGGAGGCTGACCATGCCCAGGGCCTGCTGGTGGTCTGTGGATCCGTTCACCAGGGCTTCTGCCAGCTCCGGGCCCTGGCTAACATCAGTTGCTTAGCGGTGCAGTTCCCACCGGCAGCTGGCACGGACCTGGTCTTCCCCAGCATGCTGTACGTGGCCGCCAACCACCCTGAGGCCTCCACTGTGGGACTGGTGCTCCGAGGCCCAGGGACGGGGTCAGACCCTGGGAGTCGATTACTGGTGGCCACCACCTACACGGGCCTGGGCACCCGCTACTTCCCGACCAACAACAGCCGCGAGGACCTGAGGTTTGAGAACACACCTGAGATCGCCATCCGTGCCCTGGATACGGGCCGTCTCTCACGCCTCTTCACCTATGACATCAACCCATCTGAAGACAATGTCTTTAAGATCAAGTTCGAGGCTAAGGCCAGGAACCGGCTGAGTTTTGTCAGGGCCTTTGGCCATGGGGCCTACACCTACCTTGCCCTCAACAATGACGCCAATTCGGGCAGCAAGGGCGGGCGCCCCCGTAGCCTGCTGGCCCGCATCTGCGCCGGGGCCCAGGGCCCTAGAGGTACCGAAAGCCGCAAACTGACTGAGTCGTACATCCAGCTGGGCCTGCAGTGCAGTTCGGGCCTTAGGCTTTACAGCCGCCTGGTGTCGGTGTGGGCCGGGCCTGCCCAGAACCTGTATGGCCTGTTTGAGAGGCCCGAATCCGGGAGGGGGGACACAGCCCTCTGCCTGTTCAGCTTCCCGGACATCGAGCAGCGGATCCGCGGGGCCAGGAGAAAGTGCTTCGAGGAGGATCACAGCCAGGAGGTGACAGTGCTGGACAGTGTGATCCAGGGGAGCGGACCAGCCTGTGTTCGCCGCAACATCACGGTGAGCGGGGCCCGGAAGGCAAGGGGACAGATGGGCGTGTGGAGGGGTGAGCAGTGTGTTTTAAGTTAAGGGGGCGAGGGGCAGAGGGACTGAGGGAAAGGAGGCAGAAGGAAAAGGCAAAGGAATAGGAGGAGGAAGGAAAGAGGAGAGGACCAGGCCTAGAGTTGGGCTTTAATGTGGGGTAACGAGGGTAGACCAGGAGTGGAGCAATGGAGGGAGAGGGGCAGCAGGGAAGCTGTGGAGAAGTGGGGCTTGAAGGAAGGGAGGAGGGGTGTGTCGAAGGGAATGGGTGTTTGGGCTGGGGGCAGTGCAGAAGATGAAGTGAATCTAAATGCTGCACTCACTGTGACAGTGTCCAGGCAAATACTATTTCCCATTGAAAAGCACAAACATCTGAAGTTGTGCAAGAATGCACTTCAACTTTGTGAAACCTTGTGGGTATGAGTAATGCACGCATCTCCCAGAAGCATGACTCACGAGCATTCACTCATTGTACAGTCTTCAAACAGAGGGAGATACAGAAACGTAGAGAGAGATATTGGGGAGATGGGACAATTGGTTTTGGATTGATACACGGCAATGGGGAGAGTGCAGTGCAGTGGGATTAGTTTGGAAATTGATACAGGGCTATGGGGGAGAGCGCGGGGCACTGGATTAGCTTGGGGATTGATACAGGGCTATAGGGAGAGTGCAGGGTAGTGAGATTAGTTTGGGGATTGATACAGGGCAATGGGATTAGTTTGGGGATTGATACAGGGCTGTGGAGAGAGTGCAGGGTAATGAGATTAGTTTGGGGATTG